>NW_022631308.1:176301-179978 GCF_010015895.1 Lontra canadensis
CAGGGAAAGAAAGGTCACCCCAGGCAGAGGTAAGTGACCGAGAGAGAAGGTCATGGGAGCGGTGGGACCAGGCAGAGTTTCACAGGCCACACCGATGTGGGGTGACACCTGGGGACTCATGAACTGGGCACCTACAAGGAGGCAGGTGAAGCAGCTCTGTAGGAGAATCCCAAGAACCTGTAACTCTCACGAGAGACCGGCTCCCTGCTCATGCCTCTCAGAGCACCAGAGCACGCCCTGTTCATCAACGAGCTCCAGGCGGTGCCTCCGATCTTGGCAGCCTATGGGTATGGGTAAGGATTCTTAAAAAATCAGTGCTTTGTCGTATACGGTGATTCAAGACATAGACGACCCCAGGTTCTGAGGCTCACTATGGACTGACTGACGGAAGAGTGGTTTTGGTGAAAACCATGTCCATTGTAAGTAGAATATTCAGAAAATAATAGTAAATTGGGCATCCACTTAAGAGCCTTGTGAGAGTTCTACTGAATTCACAGCTTAGAAGAACGTACATTGAAGCCAAAATGAGCCTCCAGAAAGGCCATGCTTGCAGTGAAGGTGAGGAGACGGGAAAGAAAAGAAACAGCCTTGGTTTTCCAATATTTAGCAGGTGTCTGGTCCATTGAAAAACAGCTGATATTACCTTTGGAGTTAAATAATTCAAATTTTATAAAACATATGACCTAATGGTTTCTTAACTATAGATGAAAGAGACATTCCTTTAAGATTGTATTCATTAAATCAAACTGGAAAGCTTCAGTTGTGAAAAAAAATCAACAGTACAACAGGTCTTTTTTCTTTTTTCCCTAACTGGGAAAATTGGTTCTTCTCTGTCTCCAAATTTTGTTGTTTGTAGCTGTCTTTACTCACTCTGCCATTACCCATTTTGGTTAAGGACAGGTCATAGGATCTAAATTGTATGCAACTAGGTTTTCCAAGTCACAAAATGGAGGCGACAATACTTAAAGTTTCTTTTATAATCAACTGTACACATAAAAAAAAATAAAAAGGAAAACAAAAAGAAAAAAATAGTTTTTACTCAGCAAAGCATCCAATACCGTAGCCACTGGACAAATTCAATTTCAGTCACGTGAGACACATTCCAGGCGCCCCCTGGCCACACCGGGCTGGTGCTGCCGTGTTGGAGGTTGGGACAGAGCTCTTCTCAGGCGCACAGGGAGTTCTGTGGGACAGCACTTTTCTGACGCTTCCCAGGCACACATTTATTTAGGAGATCATTTTTTTGGTGTCCTGTTGATTAATAATTGTGAGCATATCACCTCCCAATAAATAATTGCAGATTTAGTTCTTTAAAGAACCCATCTGGATGTAGACCAGAAAACTCCTTCCTAGACAAAACCCGTGTCTTCCCTTACATAAGTCATTGGCAATGATGCTTTATATGTGTAGTACTTATATCCTACTGTGAAACCCTTTATTTTCAAACAGTAATACTTGCTGGGAATCAACCCCGATCACGGGGTATTGTAATTCTCTCGCTGAAGACAGACCGAATGGGATCATTTATCTTTGGAAGTGCCAGGGCTGGGGGTGGGTTTCAGGGTGCAATCCCTGAGCGCAAAGCTTCAGACCATGATTTAACAGCTTATATTCCGGGCCAATGCTTCAACACGGTGGATTTTTTAGAGATTACAGAGTTGATGGTGGAAGGATAGCTGTGGCTTGAGGCTGGCTCTCGGTTATCTGCGATCAGATGGAAGGATCCTCCCCTTGCTCCGGGGAGGACTGTGGGGGTCCTAGCCTGCCACTGCCGCTCTCCGGGACGTGGTCCAGAGCCACCTTCAGCTTTGATCCCACTGCTTTACAGGAAATCTTAGGGGAAAAGGTCTCTGCTAAGGAGGGCTGAGAACATACTTGCCACACGCATTCCAGTCTTTCTTTCTAGAAGTGCACCGCATCCAGCCTGATGAGGAAGAGACACGGGAAAGCAAGGACAGGAGCAACAGGCATCCCTGGAAGGCTTGCCCACCGGGTCCTGCCCGGCCACCCATTTATCTCATGCAATTCTCACAAATGCGGGAGGACAGGCCCTACCATCCCAGCCCCCACGTGCAGAAGTGGGGACTCAGCCAAGGCTGCTCCCGACAGTGGGGGACAGACAAGGGGCTGTGCACATTGCAGCTCTCAGCCTGACTCTGCAGCTTTGCCACGTCTGCAACCTGCTGTCAGTGTGCTGCCCCCCTTCCTGGCTTCCTGGATGCACCCCTCAGCGCCTTGCTCTCCTGCTCTCCCCACACTCTCAAGGTCAGACAGAGGTGGGGAAGACGCCACAGCTGGCTCTGCTGGGAGCCACGTTAGCAGTGCTGGGGGAGAAGGGCAGCTGTCCAGCCTCCATGACTCCACCAAGGCCATGTGGGGTCTGAGGCCTGTACTCCCCATGCGGCTGAGACCGGGGTCCTTGCACCCACTGAGATCCATCCCCCCAAATTCTGGGAAAGACAGGGTGCGAGGGAAAACACCAGTCCAGAAAAATCTCACTGGTATCCACCAAAACAGGGACAGGTAAAAGGAGAAAGCCTGGAGCAGTAGGGAGACATTTATTTATACATTTCCTAGAGAGCAGAAGCTCGTGTGGGGGCAGCCAGTGACAGAAAAAGGCCACTGAATTAGGATATTTTGGCAACTGTGCTGAAAGGGGAAAAAAAGGAAAGAAGACACAGAGAGACGGGTCCCACGTTTCTCTGGCCAACAGGAATGGTCCAGCCAAATGTAAGGCAGTGTCAGAAGAGGTCTTCTCAATGTATCCAGAGTCCTCCGAAAAGGAACCCAGGGCCCGGGTGAAGTTGGCTCCCCGACCCGGAGGGTCCTTTCCCAGCCTGGGGGAGAACAAGGCTTCCGGGAGAAGGCAGTGCCCGCTGCTGGCCTGGGCCCCGTGGGGAGCCCTGGGCTAAGGTGCATGGAAGTGGGCAGGTGCAGACCAGGCCGGTGGAGCCAGTGGCAGGCATGAGACAAGGCACGGGATGAGGCGCGGGACAAGGCGCAGGACAAGGCCGCACACAGCCCTCCCCCTGTCCCCCTGCTCAGGCCACAGGTCACAGGCTCACCTCAGGGAAGGTTGTGGGGGGAGCAAGGAGAACTCATAACACCCCAGAACAAAGGAAGTTCCTGAGGGAACTTCCCAGGTTACAGTGAGAGCCAGTGGTGGGTGGAAAACTGGGGCTCCAGGCAAACACCCTGCAGGGAGAAGGGATAAGTGGCCATGGTGAGAACATTCTAGAAGCATATGCAAGTGAAGAAGAGAATTCCTTGTCAATGTTTTAGGCCGTAGTATTTAAGGAAATGTAGATTAATGAGTAAGGGGCATAAAGGAGAGCTGGTAAAATCAGGACGATGAAGAGAGACAGTTGCAGATTTCTCAGTAAAGACTGGACGGCTGGAAGCCATCGCCAAACTGATAAATTATGGTGAAGGAGGAGTACACGGCGCAGTGGGGGAAACCCTGGCAGAGACCAGCGTTGAGATGAGCCCACCCAACGCGGAAGGAAAAGGCAATCACACTGCACATTTAAAAACAGTAAAACAAGGGGTTGGGGGAAGCGTGAGGTGCTACTTACAAGTTCTCCCCAGCATGCCAAAGCACTCACTTAGTGTTTGTACATTTTTAATAGCAACAGATTTTTTCTAATTAGTGAGACACTGGCCCATAGTTGGTTTTT
>NW_022631308.1:179988-201384 GCF_010015895.1 Lontra canadensis
GTTTGTGTATCTCCTTTTTATGCACAACATCCTAGTAAGCCAGGTAGAAGAGTTACCTACTGGCACCCTTGTTAGATGTGCATTGTGATAATTGTATAATTCTTTTTTTTTTTGTAGGGTTTTATTTACCAAAAACAATTTTTTCATTATGTTGTGTCAGTCACCATACATCATTAGTTTCTGATGTCGTGTTCCATGATTCATTGTTTGTGTAGAACACCCAGTGCTCCATGCAATATGTGCCCTCCCTAATTCCCATCACTGGGCTAACCCATCCTCCCACCCCCCACAAACCCTTAGTTTTCCAGAGTCCATAGTCTCTCATGGTTCGTCTCCCCCTCTGAGCCCCCCCTTTATTTTTCCCTTCTTTCTCCTAATGTCCTCCATGTTATTCCTTATGCTCCACAAGTAAATGAAACCATATGATAATTGACTCTCTCTGCTTGACTTACTTCACTCAGCATAATCTCCTTCAGTTTCATCCATGTTGATGCAAAAGTTGGGGATTCATCTTTTCTGATGGCTGAGCAATAGTCCATTGTCTATATGGACCACATCTGCTTTATCCATTTGTCTGTTGAAGGGCATCTCAGCCCTTTCTACAGTCTGGCGATTGGGACATTGCTGCTATGAACATTGGGAAACAAACAATCCTGAAATTTGTATAGAACCAGAAAAGACCCTGAATCACCAAGGAAATGTAGAAAGAGAATAACAAAACTGGCGGCATCACGTTACCTGATTTCAAGCTTTACTACAAAGCTGTGATCACCAAGACAGCATGGTACTGGCATAAAAACAGACACATAGACCAGTGGAACAGAGTAGAGAGCCCAGATATGGACCCTCAACTCTTTTTGTCAGTTAATCTTCGACAAAACAGGAAAAAATATACAGTGGAAAAAAGACAGTCTCTTCAATAAATGGTGCTGGGAAAACTGGGCACCTTTATGTAGAAGAATGAAACTCGACTGTTCTCTTACACCGTACACAAAGATAAACTCAAAATGGATGAAAGACCTCAATGTGAGACAGGAATCCATCAGAATCCTAGAGGAGAACATAGGCAGTAACCTCTTCGACATCGGCCACAGTAACTTCTTTCAAGACATGTCTCCAAAAGTGAGGGAAACAAAAGGGAAAATGAACTTTTAGGACTTCATCAAGATCAAAAGCTTCTGCAGAGCAAAGAAACAGTCAGTGAAACAAAGAGGCAACCCAAGGGATGGGAGAAGACATTTACAAATGACACCACAGAAAAGGGCTGGTATGCAGGATCTATAAAGAACTTCTTAAACCCAACACACAAAAAGCAGATAGTTGTATAATTCTTTTTTTAAATTTATTTGATAGAGAGAGAGAGAGATCACAAGTAGACAGAGAGACAGGCAGAGAGAGACGGGGAAGCAGGCTTCCTGCTGAGCAGAGAGCCTGATGCGGGGCTCGATCCCAGGACCCTGAGATCATGACCTGAGCCGAAGGCAGAGGCTTAACCCACTGAGCCACCCAGGCACCCCAGTTGTATAATTCTTAAGTAGAAGTGCTACACATTACCTTTAAAACATAGTCCAAGGGTAATAATCTAAAACTAGGTTATTATTTACTATGCATATGTTAGCCTTGCCATGCATCTAATACAATCTTCCTCTTAATAATCTGAAACAAAAACTTTCACTGTATTTCCTTGATCAGATCAGATCCGTAACTATGCAAATCTTAGAATAATGATTATCTCCTAAAGCTTCTTTAGTGGAACTGTTTCTATGTTTTATCAGTGGTTTAGAAATAGCAGTTTTCTGGACACCTGCGTGACTCAGTTGGTTAAACACCTGCCTTCGGCTCAGGTCATGATCTCAGGGTCCCACATCAGGATCCCTGCTCAGCCGGGAGCCTGCTTCTCCCTCTGCCTTCCGTTCTCCATGCCTGTGCTCTCTCTCTCTGTCACAATAAATAAATAAAAATCTTCAGAAAATAGCAGTTCTCTTCAGCCGTGGCAGTGGTCAGGTAGCGTATTAACTGAAAAAAGGTTGCACTTTGCTGGCTTCTGAGGACAAGTTGAGAAGAGGTCCTTGAAAGCAGACACTGGCTGTCATAGGCTCTACTTTGGGGGCCCAAAGAGGAACACGATCCCCCCACCCGCCGCCCACCCCAGAAGAAACTTCCGTGGAGAGATTCAGGATAGAAGTGAATGAACAAGTTAGAAATTGTCAGGGAGATCATTTACAGTCTCCTTCTGCAGTCGGCTGCTGAGCGTCTGAGGGAGTCACGAGGGTCTGTCAGAGGGGATCTGGGAGACGTGACAGGCCACGCCCAAGACCTCAGGTCGTGGCCCCTCTCCGTGGGTATTCCTGGCTGGGATCCTGGCAAGCATTTTGTCATTAATACTGAGAAAAACTTTATAGTGGGAGGACATAGACTTCCTTTCAGATTGAAGCTTAGAAGACAGGATGGAGACCACAGGTTTTCTATAGAAAATCTTCAACCTTCTATTGAAAGTTGAAAATTAGAAATTGGTTTAAAGAAACCGCTGTTTATCGGTCTTCACGATTCTGGTGCTAATCACAGCTTCGTGGGGCTCCCCTTCCACTCACTCCCCGGCTGGGTGGGAGACGACGGCCTGAACAATGACTTTGGAAACTGCCCTAGCATTTCCGTGACACGTTTTTCTTCTTATGACTTAGGTTCCTAACTGTCCCTGTATTTAGGGCTTTCTGCAGTTTTTCAGAGTTTCAGCTTGGGCTCATCTTTTGTTTGAGGGATTCATCTGAATCTAGACCACATTGTAAGGTACAGGATATCATGTCATTAAAAAAATCCGCAGTCAACTGAAAATAGGAAACGAACACAGATTCTTCCTGGAAGAAGGGTCTGGAGCCTTCAGCTCTCTCACAGATGATCTGTGATCAGGCGTTGATGCTGACCACATGGAGCTTTACAGAGCCCTGAGATCTAGGAAAACCACAGGCATTAAGAAACCCTTGCCCTTTGGTGTTCCAGAATGGGAAAGCAAAGACCCTCCTTCCACCGACGGCATAGATAGGACTCAGTCGCAGGTGCTCCCTCGTTTCCCTGTGACAGGCCAGACGCAGACCCTCCAAGTTCCCATTCTCTGTTTCATAAATAATTGGCTAAACCTCTCATCCCCACTGATCAGTCAGAACAAAGCGCTGACTAATGGAACTTGGTGATGTCCTTGTCCTTCCCCCAGGCTCTGAACAACCTCTCCAGAGTGCGTGCCGGCCTCAGCATCGGATACCTGATGACTCCACCCTTCTCCCCAACTCCCCACTCCTCTTTCTGGCCTGTTCTCCCCTCCCCACACAAGAAAACTCTTTATTATTATTATTTTTTTTTTATCCTACCCCTGTACCCCTGGAGGAGATGTTTTCAGATCTTCTGTTTGGATGGTCCCCTCCCATCATTGCAATAGCTTCTTTCCTCTTCATGCAATGATCCTTTTGAATACAAATTCTCTGTATTAACTTCTGATTTTTTGGGGGGGCGTATGACAACAGCAGGGTCAGGTCTACAAAGACAGCTCCTTCAAAAAGAAAATAGCGGAAAGCTGATTATTTGCAAGAATGGCCCTGATTTTGTTTTAAGTATTTGGTTAAGCAGGACATGTGAGCACGCTATCTAGAATTTACCACAGCCTTTGGGTCCTGCTTATTGGACAGGAAACCCTGGGAATGTACGGCTGCTTCAAAGACACTTCGGTTTGCACTTCCTCATGTAGAAATCTAATACTGTGGTAGGTTAACCAATGCATTTCTCATCCCCCGATCTCTGGGTGCCTCCAAAATTCTCTACCATTCAGGCTACCCCTTGGCATCTACTCCTTCAAACTGGGAGTTGTTTTAGCAGAAATGCAAAGAGAAAGAAGAGTAGGTGTTCGTGTTTTGAGCTTTAATAAAGTTGGGAAAATGCCTGATATCAGAGGAATGAGTGTTTCTCATCCCAGAGCACATGAGGAGTTGTGGAATGATACATGGGAAGGAGCGGTATTGTCGTCATGATGCTCTCCTATGCATGTAGACGGCAGCCTCACGTGCGAGTGGCCGAGGGTGTTGTGGGGACCTTCCCCCACAGACAAGGAGAAACGTCCACGTACGAGTCACAGCAGAACCTCCCACGGCACTCCACATCGTTCAACAAAAATATACATAACATTTACCGTCTGGCAGGCACCTGTCCAGGCTCTGGGCACAGGACAATCAATAAAGACATGAAAAAGAAAATCCTTTTCTCACGAAGCTGTTTTGTGTGGAATCCCACACAGGTCACCAATAAGTAAAACCACAAATAAGTAAAATCTACCAAAGTATTAGATTTCTACATGAGGAAGTGCAAATTCCTTAAAATACAAGGAAATGTTGCAAAATTGAAAAGGGGGTATAATTTCACACATATCCACAAAAACCCTGGAGGAATTTTTAGATTGTTATGAGTAAATTTTAGTACTTGCATCCTGTTAACCCGATCCAGTGTTGGAATGTTGGAGGTCAGAGGTTTTGAAGCCAAAGAAAGGAAGAGGGGTAGGGAATGTGGAGGGCTGGGCGACCATCTTCACCAGGGAGGGGAGTAGGGATTCCTGTGTTGAGACTCTGTAGCTCAACAGACACGGAACAGGTGAGACACTGTGAGGATAATTTGCCCAGTGTAGAAACACAGGCAGAGGGGCGCCTGGGGGGCTCAGTGGGTTAAAGCCTCTGCCTTCGGCTCAGGTCATGAACCCGGTGTCCTGGGATCGAGCCCCGCATCCGGCTCTCTGCGCAGTGGGGAGCCTGCTTCCCCCACACCCACCACCCCACCTGCCTCTCTGCCTACTTGTGGTCTCTCTTTCTGTGTCAAATAAATAAATACCAAAAAGAAGAAAGAAAGAAAGAAAGAAAGATAGAAAGAAAGAAAGAAAGAAAGAAAGAGAAAAAGAAAAGAAGGGAAGAAAGAAAGAAAGAAGAACACAAGCAGAGCCCGGTGCCTCGGAGCCCTTGGGCAGAGACTCAGCATCGCTGAGATGCTGGGAATATTGTCATAAAATAAAGGCCCAGGAAATGCTCGAGTGGCATTTACCCCAGCCCCTGTGTGTGCCTTCTAGCCGCATTCCCACTGGCATTTTTCATTTGGAATATGGAAGAGGAACTGGACGCCTTGCGTAACTTAGCTGATAAGTCTGAATCATACAGTGAGATGGTCAATGTCTTTGGGCGTCCTCACCCATCACTGAGAGTCCGCTCATCCTGCAAATTCGGGTCAGTTCCTTTGCCTGGGACTCAGTTTACTCATCTGTAGGCAAGAGGGTTAGTCGAGGTAGGACACAGGCTCTAGCCCATGTGCCCGTCTGTTTCAGCGGAAGACAGTCTGATGGGGGCTAAGTCCTCAGTGTCCCAACTCGACGCATCGGAGAGTAGACGTCCGTGTTTTTGCTGACCTGTCTTTGTTCATGGCCGGGATGCATCTCCTCAATGCTCTAGATATCGAGACATAAAATCTGACAGAATAAATCATCCCTGTCTATTTTCTCCTCCATTCCCCCCTGAGTTATGCTTCCTTTTCCCATCAGAATCAATTTTCTACATTTCTTAAAGGAGAGTTTTTTGACAAAAATGTGCATTATTTATAGTTGCTGAGAGAAAGGAGATTTTGCCCTCACTTTGCTGGAGATACCTTTACAAATCATAAATGACAGACCCTATAGTGGCAACAGTTTTCTTGACATGGTCTTTACTTTTGTTTTTCCTCTTGGGCACATGAGAACCAGCACAGCAGATGTGTCGCTAATTCTTTTTTTTTTTTTTTAACCTTATATGAAAAATCAAGGTCTGTTTTCTTTTCTATTAAAACATATTTTCCTCCTCTCTCTCATGTTAGGATGGGTTTCCTGAAAGACTCACTGTGGACTCAAGAAATACCTTTTCAAAATATAAGGAAATGTTGCAAAGTTGAGGAAGGGGTGTAATTTCACACGTATCCACAAAAACCCTGGAGGAATATTTAAATTGTTATGAGTAAATTTTAGTACTTGCATCCTGTTAACCCAATCAAAGCATAAACTTAAATTCGCTTAGTTCACTAAACTGTGTGTTTAAGGGTAGACAATGGTCAATTAATAATTATGTTCCTTATGGGCTAATAAAACAGGTTCAGTGAGTCAGAATAAACCAGTTCTGAGGTCGGCTAACTCAGCCGCACCCTAGCAGCCTTTCCCACACTGAAGCCATCGTTGTAATTAATCTCCCCACACGCCGTCCACGATTTAAACCTCAGTGAACATCAAATACAGTCTTTTTCATTGGGCGGGTCCCTTAAAGTTCTTGAGGACCTGTCTTTTCACCCAGAAAGTAATGAAGTGGGAGGGTCATATTGATGATCCAAGCAGCTTGTCCGTATCCTCGCACACGAGACTCACCTGCCGTGTCTTTAGGGAAATGCAATGTGGTTCTGTCTTTCTTCACTCTTTCAAGTAATAGGATAGAAAGCAGCAATTTCGATAGAAAGAACAATATCTCATATTCTAGGTTCTAGTCTACTCTTTAGAAAAGGAGTTTGATAGATACGGTATCACTCAGCCCTGCCCTTCTCTTTACTTGGGGGAGACTTCTGGGATTCCTTTTTAACTCTGGGAGACACTAAATCTAGTGCAGAAACTGACCCCTGACGACAGGAGACGTATGGTCATGCCATTTTCCGTCACTTGCTGCAACCCATGGGTAAAATGACCGAAACGGCCCCTGCTGATGAACTTCAAGGACTAATTTAGTATTCTAGAAAGTCTCTTTATAGTTGAGTCATGTGAGAGCCGAGATCCTTAATGAGAATGTAGAGTAATGTGCAAAAAATGACAGGTCCATTGTTAGAAAGTTCTTACAAAACTTTAAAGCATAAAATGCCTGAAGGTGGAAGGAACGTTGGTGGGAATTCAAAGCACTTACGGAAAACTTAGAGACTCTTCCTGTGAGTGGTCAGCGAGGTGCCCCAACAAGACAAGTTTGCTCTTCCCGAATTTTAAGTTGCGCTAATTACTTTGATTTTATTAAAATATTCATTGATAGGGCAAGTCAGAATTATTTCAAAGCTTTCGCATACTCTTATCCTAACAAAGCAAACGAAAGCAGAGATGGGGGGCTTGATGCTGTTACTTGTTTCTGTTTGTTTTGTTTTGTTAAGTTGGAAGTATGTGAAAGTCACAAAGCTGTCAGGTTTGTCTTAGGAACATTTGGCAGCTAAGCCATGAAAAAATCCCCAGGATGTGAAGGAATGAGAGGGATTTGCAGTATACGGGTTTGCTTGCTTAAGGACCAGTGTATTAGCTGTCCGATCTCCACAGCAGTTAAGTCTCCAGCTTGGGGAATGCCTACATAAATTGGACATTTACCAGATGTATTACTTCAGGGTTTAGCTGACCTGACAGTGCATATGGAGAATCTGACCAACTTCCAGTCTACTTCCTAGCCTCCGATTTTTTTTAAGTTTATTTATTTATCCATTCATTTATGTATTTATCAGAGAGGGAGCACAAGCAGGAGAGCGGCAGGCAGAAGGAGAAGCAGGCTCCCCGCTGGGCAAGGAGCCGGAGCCAGGATTCGAACCCAGGACCTTGGGGTTGTGGCCTGAGCCAAAGGCAGACGCTTAACCCACCGAGCCCCCCAGGTGCCCTTTATCCTCTGATTCTGAATTCTTTCTGTGCTCCTGAGTAATGGGATTACACCCACACCCCCGTCCCCATGGTGCTGGGTTCACTAATGAGAACGCTAAAAAAGCCGAGATACCCTTTCCTCTGTTATGAGATTGCCAGTTTTTCAAGCTTTTCCCAAACAAATACAGGTAACTGCTGGGACAGAAATACCTCAGAAACCCTGCTAGCAGACGTCCAGATGTCCACAGGGGTTCCACCAAACGGCTCCACTAGGTCGGCAAGACATGCGAATTCTTGGGTTCTTCAAGGCCTGACCACTAGTTTAGAAGCTGCCACAGAATTCCCTCATTTTAATTAAAAAGAGTTCATTCCTGTTGTATCACATCATGGATCTGTGGGCACATCATCTCAGCATGTGTCTTTTATAATTGTGGTAGACTGTAAGAGAAATTAAACATTTCTGTCTCTGTGACTCTTTGTCCCTCCCTCCCTCCCACCCTCCCTCCCATCCTTCCTTCTGTCCTTCCTTCTCTTTTTCCTTTTCCTTCTCCTTCTGGGATTTCCACTGGAAGTACGTTGGTCCTCTTAATACTGTCTCATAGGTCCCATGGCCTCGATTCGCTCTCCTCTAACCTTCCTTCCTTTCTGTTGCTCAGAGTAGGCGACTTCCATGGTCCTCTCTGAGTTCCCTGAGTCTTTCATCTTCCTGCTCAAACTTGCTCTTGAATCCTCCCAGTAAATTTCTCATTTTAGTCATTGTACTTTTCAGTCCCAGAATTTCTTTTTAGCTCCTTGTTAGGGTTTCTATGTTTTTGTTTCCATTGCTGCTTCATTCCCCCACCATTTTCCTGACTTTATGTCTTTCAGTTCTGGAGCACCATTAAGACAGTTACTACAAGTCTTTGTCTAGTAGGCCCACCGTCAGTCTTTTGTAGGGACAATTATTGTCGCTGTATGTTTTCCCTTTGAATGGGTTATACTTTCCAATTTTTTTTGCACACCTTATGATGTTTTGTTGTTGTTGAAAACGGAACATTTTGAATAAAATAGGGTGATGACTCTAGAAACCAGTCTCCACCTTCCCCACCATTCCCTAGCCTTGCTTGCTCTGTGCTGTGGTCTGTTTTTCGAGCACTGTAGTATGTCTCTCTGCTGAAGACCAGCCTGTGGTGTAAACTTAAGGCCTCCTCAAGTCTTTCGTCAGCCAACACCTTCCCTTGGGTACATCCAGTAACTTTCTAATTTTCCCTGAATATGCAGTTGTTTTTGAATTTCTTAATCATCAATGTCTGTCTCTTTGAAAGGGGGAAAAAGAGGAGGACAAAGAAGGGGTGGGAAAGGCACCATCCCTTTAAGTCCCATGGAAGTCAGTAGCGATGGGGGGACGGGTGGGCTGTGACAACAATGCCATCTGCCTCTTGGTCTCACCCTGTGATCAGAAGCAGCAGTCAGTGATGAGACTCTGATCCTCCCTATTTGGAGGACCGGGTCCTTCTTGCCTACCTGGCTCCATGGGCTGTGTGCCGACTGCGTTAGGAACATGTGCCCGCTGTCTGCGGGGCTGCAGAGTGGTGGAGGACTGGTAGCGGATGAGCTAGACTTCACTTCCTAGTAATCACTAACACGTTCCCTGGTACCTTTCCTCACACACTGTGTTCCGTCTCAACACCGCAGCCTAACTTTAAAACAAAACATCACTGCCAATATGTGGTAAAGCAAATCTCAGCTGGAAGAAATCACTGTCCATTAGGACCAAATAGTTCAAGAATTTGATGTTGATTTCACACCTTAAAGAGACTAGATGAACACAAACCTGTAAAAGACACTTCTGCCTTGTACATTTGTGCAGACCTGTGTAGCCTGCTGGCGTCTCTCATCGTTCTGCATTTCTGTTCACAAGATGCTGTGTGGACCGTGGCAGGGCAGGGCAGATGTCTTGTGGTGACAGAGCCTCTTCCCAGAGGCACCCAGACTCGGTTCCCTTTGCAAATGTGGCTGGCCTGGGATGGTCTGTGCGGATCTCTCAGAGCTGTGTGTGGTGGTGGTCTCTGCCCTGCCAGAGGGTCCAGCTTGTGGACACATGAGCTAGGGGTCCCACGCCTCCCCACTCACAGCCCCGGCGATTCCTTCTGTCAGGCAACCTTCGATTCCAAGGTCGAGAGATGCATTCCCAGGGAGAAAAGGCCAAGGTCATTTACACAAAGTTTAGTTCAAACCTAGGACCACCCTCTCTGTCTTTTCCCAGCCTTGACTGGAGAGCAAAGCAATAAAGGTTTCTTTCCTGATCACTCATAAATGCTCAGTGTCCATCCCACACTGCATACAAGTGACATGTACTTTTGTAATAAAAGGAGATTTTGTTAATAACATTATTCTTTTATTTTCAGAAAATGACGCCACGTGTGATTCTTTTCAGGCACTGCTCACAACCAGGAAAGAGCAGGTAATTAGCATGGGTGGGTCTGACACAGTTCCTCCCAGAGATGAGAGCGGGAGCCAGGAGCGCCTTCTTACTCTTTTCCAAATCAACAAGAGAAACGTTTTCATTTCTTCCCTTTAGTTGACCTCAGTATGTTGTTTATTCTCCAGCTCCACTTAGTTCCCCTTTGGCTTGGACCTTAAATATTTATTGAAATAACTAGGAAATCATTCTTTCTTTTTTCTTTTTTTTTTTTTAAGTTTTTATTTTTTTTTTTGATAGAGAGAGGGGGGGGCACAAGCGGGGGGGAGGGGCAGCAAGCAGAGGAAGAGGGACAGCAGGTTCCCTGATGAGCCCCAAGGCTGGGCTTGATCTCAGGACCCTGGGATCATGACCTGAACTGAAGGCAGACCCTTAACTGACTCAGCCAACCAGGTGCCCCTTATTATGAATTATTTCAGTTCGTCTCACAGATTTAACCATCATCCAAGATGTCAATCCTTATAGATGAAGATAATCACCATGAAATAGCTTCCATGACCCTGTCTTGATTCAGAAGCTCTATTGCCTTGGGGTGTCTTTTGGGTCAAGTGCAGGTCCATCTGCCTGAGTTCCAGGAACTCCCATGGTCAGCCCAGAGACACGCTGGGACTGTCTGAGGTCCTGAGACCCCAAAAATGACAGAAACCTAGTTAAGAGCGACTAAAAGAAGTTATAAAATCAGAAATAAGATGGCAACAGAATAAAAGTTGTAGAATCAGGAAAGAAGAGAGAAAAACCAAAAGAATAAAAATGCAACTAAGTACAGTATAAATAACCATCTTGTCTTCAGTTTTCTAAGCTGTGTTTGATGACTGAAGCCAGAAATTGCTGCCTGTGTAATGTGGTTTTCAGGGCATGTAGGTAAAACATTTAAGACAAATTATAAAGTGGAAGGAATAATTTTCCTCCACTTCTCATGGGAAAATGTGGGCCTCAATGTAATAAGTTATATATGTAAAACGTAAGACCCAAAGTAACGACGAAAAGATCATGACGAAAAGATCTACACCAAATGATGCGTTCAAAAACAGGATAGATAAGCCAAAATAGACTTTTGGGAAAACGTTACCTTCTCTTACCTAAGTGGAGTCTGTGTTCTTGAAGACAATCAGCCAGACCAAAGACTACGGCACTTACTGGCTCAGGAGCCCATGCCCCAAATTCCTCCGTGACCGTTTGCACCCACACAAGCCTGAGTCTGTTGGGCTCCACATCCTATCCAACTTTTACAACATAAGTTCTAATCATGAATATTTTGCCAATAGAAGTTCTGAATCGGTGACAGCCTATTTAAATTAATACCCATGTGAATCACCTTCAGTTTATAATGGAAGATCTTCTGTTTCTGTTTTCACATGTATTTTTGCCCCTCATGGATCTGACACTCATACTTTTCGATATGACCCTTTGAATAAATGCTTTCCTGGGCAGTAGCTTGAGAGCTCTCAACCTGCTGCAAATTAGAACCACCCAACTCTGTGAAATGTAACTATTAGGGCAAAGTGGGTCAAGGATACATGAGCCTTCTCTGTACTGTCTTTGTAACTTTCTATGCAGCTACATTTTTTTAAAAGATGGCTAAAAACTAAAAACTAAAAACTAAGAAGTTTAGGCTAAAAACTAAAAACTAAACTAAGAAATAGTGATGTAAGATGTTTCCACTGGGGGCACCTGGGTAGATACACAGAGGAGAAGTCTGTGGTTTTCCCGAGCAGCGTATGAATCGATAATCATTTCCAAAGAAAATGATTAAATACAAAATTAGAATGACCTAAAAAGAGTTTCAAAATGCTGGTGCCTTGTCCCCAGCCCATAGATTCTGTCTTACCGGACTCGCGGGCCAGCCAGAGCTGAGAGCCGGGAGCAGAACTAATGGTATCAATATATCAGCGCACTGACAGCGGCAGATTTCACGTAGCCTGTGTTCCTTGCAAATGAACATGATAAATATCCCTTCAATATCTTGGCAATAAGTATTGATAATGTTCATGTCACATAATTGTATTTTAAAAGTCTGTCATAAAAGTTTTTTAGGGGCGCCTGGGTGGCTCAGTGGGTTAAAGCCTCTGCCTTCGGCTCAGGTCATGATCCCAGGGTCCTGGGATCGAGCCCCGCATCGGGCTCTCTGCTCAGCGGGGAGCCTGCTTCCTCCTCTCTCTCTGCCTGCCTCTCTGCCTACTTGTGATCTGTCTGTCAAATAAATAAATAAAATCTTTAAAAAAAAAAGATTTTTAAAAGAAATTTATTAAAATGTATACACTTTTATTTGCATATTAATAGCATTTAACTACTCTATAATGGTGCTAAATAATGCTTTTAAAATAATTTAAGCCTGCCTTTTTAACTTGAAATGTGTGCACAGTCTGAGAGATAAGTGTATGTTGCATTGCATCCCAAAGATACGAGTGGAATTCTCATCATAATGTCCTTTCATCATCTTCAGTTTGTGATATAAGCAATTAAAATCATTTTGCTTTTTCTTACATATGCATTTGTACCAGCATAGACTTGACATTCATCTTTTCTCTTACTTTTAATATAATCCCTTGAACAGAAGGATCCTCTTAGGGAAATCACATGTAACTGCTGTAATTTAAGACTGGAGGAACCCAGAAGTGAACTGTTTTCATAACACCACGTACCTTCAGAATTCCTGACATTTTGTTGTTTCTAACTTATGATATGGTAGATGCTTGGTTTATAGAGAAAAGAATTTTTACCTGACTTATTAGGCAATGATGTCTCTACTGTTTCTATTTGAGTCAAAATTTACAATTTGCATTTTCCATGTTTTTCCTTTCTCTTTCTTTACTAACGTGATAGCAGTTATAATATTTATCTTATCCTATATCACTGTCATAGGTATCAGGACTTATCAGTACATCCGTTTGTACAGAAATTGTCAAACAAGTGAAGAGAGTACCAAGACCAGTATGAAAAGTAAGTTCGATCTGCAACAGGAAGAGTGTGTCTTCTGATTGTCAGCTCTGCTTTGCTTATTGCTATGACGATGTGAATTTCTTGCTAAGCCAGGGCTCTAGCAGAATAAACCCTGCTCTTGGCTTCCCGATAAGGCCGTGGGCTGTGCAGGGCCTGGGCTTGCTGTGGGAGGCTCTGCTCAGCCCTCCTCCATCCTGCGGTGCGTTCATTAATCACTGTTAGTCTGTTACTGACTATTCCAACCTGATTTCCTAACACTGAAGTAAAATTTTCCTAATTATTGCAGGATTTAAATAAGACCAAGGCTTTGAGCTATGACCCTAGTCTCTTAAAAATGGGATGCAAGTCCTGTTTTGGAAGAGGGCTTTGCTTTCTGTGGAAACCTATGCTGTGGCCTCCCTTTCTCTCTTGGCATTTGCAAAACAAGACCAGGACATGTCTTTAGAAGAGACAGCTGTAAATAAAGGAGATGTGGGGTAACAGAAACAGACTACAGATGAAAACTTCAAGGAGGGAAATAAAGCAAAATTGCTATTGAAAGAGGTTTATTTTCCTTAAAAGCCAGAAACCATTTAAGCTTGCTCTTGACCTAGCTGTGGCTCTGTCTTGCATTGAGAGGAAAGCGTGTGATGTCCACATTCTTTGAGGACAATGGCATGAACTTGAAATGTAACACGCTGCACCCATCAAGAGCAGAAGTCAAAAAACAGACATCTCAATGAATTTATACAGTCTGCCTGGATTTGGTCTTTGTGATATGAACAGGTTCTCTGCACCTGTGCGTGAAAGATGTTTGCGGGACTGGACCCACGTGTTTTCACTCGTCAGCCACATTCTCTCCCCATGTTTCTAGTCAGCCTTCACTCGAGGTGGAATCAGAAATCATAGAGCAGTTAGCGTCACCTTCAAATTTAGACAAAATTCACCTGACATTTGTGCGTGTGCTTTTATTCACTGTCAGAGAAACATTCAGTACAAGTGGAATGTATTATAAGATGGAATATGTGTCATGTTTCTCTAATTTCCAAGAAACTTATCACAGGAAATTATAATATAAATCCAAAAAATTTTCTCAGCACAAAATTATGCTACAGTACACTATAATTTTACTTTAAGCAAAGGTTAAAGTCCCAGTTCCAAGGTATATTTCCAATTCTCAATATTTTGAATTAGAATTGATATTGTTTCTCATTTTTCCCCGAGTAGATTATCCAAAGACAATCTACACTATGATTTCTAAGTGGTGGATGTTATTAAGTCTTTGAATTGAAGGGAGATAAAATATGATTACACAAGCATAGAGTTTAAAATGCACTTACAATGATGTACATGATACTTATTATAAAAAAGAAATGGTTGATTTTTGACAGAGGTACCAAAGGAATTCAGTGGAAAAGGGACAGTTTTTTCAATAAATCGTGCTGGCAAAAATTAGATATCATCATGCAAAAAAAAAAAAAAAAAGTGAAGGTTGAGCTTTACTATGTAATACACTTAAAAGTAACCCCAAATGGATACTAGACTTACACATAAGAGCTAGAAGTGTATAGTTTCTTCAGGAAAGCCTAGGAGAGAACATTTTGAGCTTGGGTAGGGCAAAGAGCAAATGGACACATAAGCGAAAGTGTAATCCATAAAAGAAAAAAAGCTGACAAAAAGGAATTCATCAAATTTAAAATGTTTGTGCGTCCAACATAAAGGAAATCACTTATGTGTACAGACTTGCTCGCAAATGTTCATAGCAGCATTACTGGAAAGAGGCAAATACTGGAAACAACCCAACGTCCATGAGCAGATGAGCAGGTCAACAAAACATGGTACCAATAAGATAGGGACTAGCACTCAGCCATACCGAGGCACGAAACACTTCCATCGGCGGTTCTCAACCTCGACACCCTTGGCAAACCGAGTTAACCAGGGCTTTCATTGTGGGGGCCGTCCTGCAAACTGTGGGCTGTTTAGTAACAACCTTCGTCTCTAGCGACCAGATTCCAGTACCCACTTCCTGTTCCTGACCCATCATTGTGGCAACAAAAACATGTCTCTAGGCATTGCCAAGTGTCCCCTGTAGGACAAGATAGTCCCTGTTTGATAATCCCACATATAAGCATTGTTCCAGTAAACTTGCTTGAGTATATGATTTGTCCCTGATTCAGGCATCCTTTAGACCATGCAGACACCACTTAGAAAATGAATAAATAAACAAATAAGTAAGTAAAAAATTAAAAAAAATAAATGCAAGATTTTATGATCAAGTAGAATGAAAACATAAGTATGCATGTTCACAATTGAGGAATGAAACTTGTGATTTAATTTTTAAACAGATTTTCTTAGAAAAATGCCTTCTAGGGGCACCTGGGTGGCTCAGTGGGTGGCTCAGAAGCCTCTGCCTTCGGCTCAGGTCATGATCCCAGGGTCCTGGGATCGAGCCCTACATCGGGCTCTCTGCTCAGCGGGGAGCCTGCTTCCTCCTCTTTCTCTGCCTGTTTCTCTGCCTACTTGTGATCTCTGTCTGTCAAGTAAATAGATAAAATCTTAAAAAAAAAAAAGATGCCTTCTTTAATTAAGTTTTGGTATGTCCTTGGTAGGCCCCCCAAAGATTCCATTTTATCACTTTTGCTTAAGGGAAGGCATTTTCAGAACCAATATGCTTATTTGCAGTAGGTCTGTGAGTATTTGCTGTATGGTTTAAACAATTTAATCTTTTCGGGTTTTGGCATCCCTCTAAACATGTCCATACAGTGTTTTATTTCTGTGCATTCATTAGTTATACAATGTTGCTTAGGCTTGCAATTTCCTTGTGATGTTATGTACCTGAAGTTATTACAAGGTGCCCATAGAAATCGATATCCTTGTTTCCTATGAATGTGATTAAATTAGAACAAGACCTGGGGGCAGAATGTGATATAAGATCTTTCGACACATTTGATTTCAAACTCCACGGAGGAGACGCCACTTTTTTAATCGATCCTCTTGCCCTCTGCGAAGGACACTGCATACACGGTTTCTAGAGGGCACTTGGACAGGACTCGCAGCCTGAGAAGGCCAGTGTGAGGGTCTCCTGGGCATTGTGGTCCCTAAATAGAACAATATCTTTTAAAATAAGGAAAAGGTAATGGAACATGGCAAGAGATGAGTAATTGCTCCAAAATTAGCCACTGTCCCTTATAAAGGATAAAATAGATTTCTTATTAAAAAATTATTAGGTGTCCTTTTAATTTCTTATCTGAAGACTTTTTAATTTAAATATATATTTAATATAATAATTTAAATATATTAAATATACACAGATATTTTTATCTATATCTTACCTATATCTATATCTTAGATTGCTTAAATTGTGCCTTCTGTCATAATACTAAAACAAAAAGAAAAAAAAAAAAAGAAAGAAAAAGCCTCACACACCAGTATAATGTTTGCAGAAAGCCTTTTGGGAGCCAGGCAGGAAGATGTGTTGACCACGTGCCGGGCACGGAGAAAGAAAACTGACATGGATGGGAAAGGTAGCTCTTCCCTCTGGCATGTCAGTGGGGAACCCAAGGTCAGCCCTTCAGGGTGAAGCCAAGAGTGTGGCTGATCTCCTCTTGCCAAACTGAAAAATATTACCAGAGGACAACAGAATCACAGCTAATACTTGAATGATGAGTTTAAAATCTTTTTTTTAAGGTTTTATTATTTGTCTTGTATAGAGAGAGTGTGAGCAGTAGGAGGGGCAGAGGGAGAAGGAGAAAATCTTAAGCAGGCTCCACGCTGAGTGCGGAGCCCAACATGGGACTCGATCTCACGACCCTGAGCTCATGACCCTGAGCTGGAACCACGAGTTGGTCGCTTCACAGAAGATTGAGATTAAGAGTTCCAGGAACCAATTTCTACCTCCATCATAAAACCCGCCAAAATGTTTTCTGTATGTGCCACGTAGAACGCTTGTTGCTAGAAATTGTTTCCCTCTACTATCAATGGCCCCGTCATTCCTTAGTGAAGAGTGAAGGTCTGAAGCACACTAGACTATTCAAGAAGAAATGGTCTTCAAGACCCACCTGCAGAGAAGAACGTGTGAGTAGGATCCAGGATCCGGAGGCCTGTTGGTAGAGGAAAAATGTACACATGACTTATGCTCTGGAGATCGGGAAGTGATTGTGTAGAGTGATTTACAAGCAGAATGGCTCATGCGTGTAATTTGTATTGATGGTTGGGAGGCCCAGAGTCAAATTCTCGTCCATGATTAAATCTGTGCAGGCTTCTATGCCAAGCGATTCTGTGTCCGGAGCACTTCTGGCCTCCCGTTCCCATGGGATCGGCCAGAGAGGAGCATACGGAAGTGATGGTGATACACATGTGCACGTATGGGGTGTGAGTCTCTTCTCCTGTGACGGCTTCCACTTTCTCAGTGAAGCAGGGAGCAGGGCCATCGGTGCAGGTGGATATGCTGGGGGTTGAGGAAGGAGGAGACGATGGGGGATACTCGTGTGGGAAAGCAGCAGGCTCAGTGGACCGGAGGGGACTGGGGCAGACTGCCAGGGTCTGCCTGCTCCAAGGGGTCATGGATGACACGAGACCCATCACAGGGTCATGTGGGTTTTCTCCGCCATGTCTGGTCTCCTGAATGCAGGCACAATAAAGGTGGAGTGTTGGGCTTAATAACTCGGGGGGCTGTGGTTTCACCCAGCAGAGGCAAACAGGCAAGAGCAGAGCTTCGGGTTTGAAGGAGTCTGTGCTACGGAGGGGTTAGGCTTGGTCTGCACCCCTCTAGGGAAGGCGGGGGAGAAGCCATCACGTGTGTGGGGGATGGTTGGCCCATTCAGTGGAACTGAGGTCCCAGTGGCACCCAAAGCCATGTTGATGATGGAGAAAATTGGAGAGAATGACCTGGAGAAACAAAAGTATTGGTCAGAGGGTTGGAGGCAGGACGTTGAGATGAGGGAGGGGTGCCAGCTGTGTTCCAGAAGTGGGCCCTTCTCAGCCTTTCCTGTGGATACGAATCACCCAGGGTCTCAGATGTGAGTCCAGAGGTCATCTGAGATTTTGCATTTTTAATAAGCTCTCCAGTGATGCTGGTGCTGGTGACCTGGGGTCCCACTTTACATGGGGACTGGGCCTGGCTGTGGGAGCACGACGCTGGGCTGTGGAGACCGGCACTGGAGAACCCAAGAGAATCCAGCAGGGGTTGGAAGAGCACATACTTGTACCAAGATTCCCAAAGTGAGCCATGAGCATCCGCAGGACAGAGTCAGAGCTGAGGTTCAGAAACATGGGGCAGTGCAGTGAGGGACAGCAGGTGAGTTAGTCCACGGATGTGAGATTCAAGGCTGGGAGTTGGAGGGAAGTGAGTCAGAGCAGTGTCTAAAACCAGCCACAGAGGCCCAGCGGACACGACCCTGCCCCCTGCACAGGTGGCCAAGGCTCCTTAGGGTGTCCTGGAGGAGTTACTACAACAAGAAGGTGAAGGGAGGGAAGAATGAGGTTTTGCTGATGGGATTCCAGGGCATTTAGGGTTTCCTGAGGGAAAGACAAGGGGACAGAATCAAGGGGAAAATTACAGAATGTGAGGGGTTGGCCAGGGGTCTGTAGTTTCTCATGGTGGGTGACTGACAAGCGAAGGGCTGAGAGGAGTTCCGGGTTCGCCAGGAGGGAGGTGGTCTTCTGTGAGCGTGGGAGACCTGGATGGGGGGCAGAGGTGGTGGGGCGAGCCTGTCAGCGGGGCCTGTCAGTGGGGCGGGGAAGGGCCGGGAAGGGACTTACATCCAGAGCAGGGACTCTCTCTTGAGGTCTTGCCACTTGGGGTTCCCCTTTAGTGTGTGTGTGTGCGTGTGTGTGTGTTTTCCTAATCATTTGAAAATACTTTTTAAAGACGCATCAGTAAGGCAGTCACACTATCTGGGAACAAGCTAGAGGATGAAAACCTAGAAGGAGCAGAATTAAGTTCTCCCAGTTCCTCTCAACAAGCAATATCATGGTGTGCTGTGAGGACCCGGCTTTCCCAACTGACCTCATTTCGCGCAGGTCGAGGCGGGGGAGCCACTGCCTCTCAGCTTAGATCTGAGGTTGGGAATTTCAAATCAAAACGAAGAAACCATCAGACATTTTGAAAACACTTGGGTGAAATGCACTCATGGTGCAAAATGTCTGAACAGAATTGCCCTTGTGGTCGCGGCATCACTTAAAACTACGCCACATCCCTTTGCCAGACGCCACAGGTCTTCGCGCTGCCTCACCGAAGGAGGAGCCTCCTGGGTCTCCGTGAGGAAAGGCAAGAGTCCAGAAGCAGCTGAGTGGGGTCTGGCCCTTTGAGAGCCGTCAAGGCCCCAGCTCGGTTCAGTCTGCATGAAGGTCGCCGGGCGCTCCCCATTCCATCTTTTCTCCAGGACTTGCTTGGGGTGAGAGTGTCCTCTGCTCCGGAAACACCACCAGGAACTCAGCATCCCTATCATTGCAGAGTGGAGTGAATTACCCACTGGGGGACCAGGGACCTCGGGGTCTCTCTGTAAGGGGGTTAGCTACTGTAGGATTTGAGGTGTGGTTGGGTCATTTGGTGAAGAGCTCACGAAACAGGGACACACTCCAGCAGGACAGCTGTGTGATGGGCTAGCTCCGCAAGTCCCATCCGCGGAGAGAGCAGACTGGCCTCAGGGTCAGGATGTAAATGGGGAGAAGCCCAGGGCTGGGGAGTTTGCTGTTCTGTGGTTGGTACAGTGACTGTTTCTACCTGTGTTCAGATAAATAATGAGGGGTCCTTGTCTTGTCTCACTTTATTACCGTTTCAGAGTGACCTTGTCTGACCTTGTCTGAGATGATGTGCAGCAGGAGAACCCAGCGACTGCCACGCTGAGCCCTCCTTCCAAGTCCCCAGGTGGGCGGGGGCTGGTTTCCTTCTCCGATGGGGCCGACCTGACCCAGGAGAGATGCTCTGTCCAGCCTGGGCTGTCTCCGCACTATCCGTTTTGGGAGACAGTCCGGGAATTCTCCCAGCCGCTTGCGGGGGTGTTTGTATAAACGGGAGATTAGACTTGGTGGGTTTGGACTATGACTTTGCAGTGTTTTGGACCTTTCGCACGGGGGCCTCCATTTGCCCTCTTGCCTCTGGCCACACAGATGTGTGTCCTCTGGGCTTCACAGAGGTCAGGGTCCCGGGGGGGAGCTCCCGCCCTGCTGTCCAGGTGAGCCTCGGGACGTGGCCTCATCCCCTAACCCCAGCTTACCACCGGCTCCCGGGGGAGTCTGTGCTGTGGGACTAGATGCAGCCGTGGAAACACCCGGGGGGCTCCTCCGTGGGCAGCCCCCACCGCAGGCACACCACGGGGCAGGCCGGGGAGTCCAGGCGGAGGTCGGTGCAGGAGCCCAAATCCCTCAAGGGCAGGTGGGAGGGCCTCGAGCTGGGAGCCTGGGGGCACAGTGAGCCTGCAGGGGCGCCGGAAGCCCAGGATTTGTCTAAGGATTGTGGGGAACGGGTTCAACCCTACAGGGTCTTCTCGTGTTTCCAGAGGAGCTGAGAACCATTATAGAACAAGCACGGGCTCTGCTCACCCCCAGATGCGGGTAGCTAAGCGACGTTTGAAACGTTTTTACATCGATGGCGCTGACCAAGGAAGACATGTCTGTGGCCCGGGTTTGGCCAAAGGCCCGGTTCGGCGACTTGGAGAGTGAAGACCCAGTTTCGAGGGTTCCGTGGGGGAGTGAGGTCACAGCTGCACCTAACGCGTGCGGGCTGCCGAGAAGCCGCATCTGGGCACGGCTGGGGGCACCCAGACAGCGGCAGCACTACCCTCCCCCCACCAGCAGCAGCCCTTCCACAGCCCGGCCGGGGGGGGCTGCAGGCGGGCTGAGCCCCGAGACGGCCCGGAGACAGGGATGCTGCAGGGGGTGGGCCAGATGAGGAACACTCCGGTGTTTGCAGGACGGGAGGCCAAGGTCACCTGCGCACCGGCCATCCCAGCACCTGCCGGCACTGCAGGAAGCTGCCTGGTCTGCGTAAACCCCCCCGCGCTTGTGTCTGACCACGTTAGCACCACTGTTTAAGCCGTTTCAGGAGAAAGTCACCGAAACTATTTCAATTACCCCTAGGAAAAGATCCAGTTTGCTTGTAGGTAGGACGGCCAGTTGTCAGGTTTTCTAGTGGTCTTTGCAACATGCTTCAGAAATCCCTCACTTTGTAAGATTTGGTGGAAGGCCCAGGCCACCTGGGCTGACCCCGCAGTGCCCGACTCTCCTGGGGCATGGGCCCGGGGCTCAGTCAGTGCCGGAGCAGGTGACCAGGAGCAGGGGCAGCACACGGTTCTGGGCAGCTGTGTGGGAGGTGGCGCTGTCCTCGTGGGCAGCTGTTCGCACGGGAGCTGCCCGCCTCCCACCTGGAGACTGTCCTCGTGGC
>NW_022631308.1:201394-218184 GCF_010015895.1 Lontra canadensis
ATGGATTTCTGAAAATATCTAGGGAGTAAATAAGACTGATTTGGTTAGTGACTAAAACAAGATGAGAGAAAAATATTTTTAAAAATAAGAAAAGAGACAGAAAAGAAAGAATAAATGATATTTCTTGGCAATAAAATATAGTTTTTAGAGAGCAGTAATGGTCTGGTGACACAGGAGTACACGTACTGCACAGTCCCAGAGGAGGGGACTTGACTTGGTGGGTACGGCTAGACCGCCTTGTGAAGGCGACGAGGCATCTGCTAGGCTCGGCCGTCTGTTTAGCAGACTGGGAAGTCCGCCGTGCCTCACAGGGCTCCACACCCACAGCTGGGTCTGACTTGACCAGATGCCAGGGACGAGCCCTCTCACCTTAGGTCTTCCTGCAGGAGCCTGGCCACCGTGGACTGGTATTTTTCCTTTGTCCGCTTTACAATTTTCATTAAGCCAAACAAAGTGGTCCCGAATGGTGGAATCTGAGAGGGATTTAGAATCCGTTTGTAGGAGATGAGGCAGGAGGGGCTTTCCGTTGTGTTCCTGCCCTACAGTCCTGGGAATCCCTCAAAATCCCGAAAAAGCCCTCACGTGTTCTGGAATGCACACTTCAGATCAGACTGATTTTACTCTCTTCAGCTTCCTAATCTCCTCAGCAGGATCCGCGAAGGCAGGAGGAATCCTGATAGATGGTGCCAAAGGCAAACGTGATGATCGTCTCTGTGGCTTAGAAGGGTGTTCGGTAGAGAAGGGCCGACTGTGCCGTCTGACGTATCGAGTGATGTGCGAGCAAAGTCCTCCCTACACTTATCTCCATCAGCAGCGCCGGCTTCAGTAATCCTTTCTGATTACATATAAATTCGAGATGGATTTTTCCCTTTACTTTGGCACATCTATCCATCTAGCTGAAGGCCCCACAGGACAGCGTGCCTGTGCTCCTCTCTGTAATTTCGGTCACTAGGCAAACATTTTTCTGCCAAGGAAGGAGGAAAGTTAACTGTGACCTTGAGAACACAGGGATAACGGTACCTCGTTTCCGGAATCGGCATCTAACACTCAGAGGCAATTCAGTGACTGTTTCATTGCACATTCCCTGTGACCCTGACTTCGGAATCTTTCTAACCGGAATCTCTGAGACACCAGTTTCTCTACCAATCGTTCTAAAGTAGAGCATTTCCTCATGACTTTGAGTCAGAAACAAATCTTTTAACTGATATTTAAAAATCATCCTTTCTCATAAAATGTTGAATCCATTTAAAACATGGTGGTTGAATGTATTCCCTTTAAATAGGGAGCAAAAGGGCTTCTCCAAATGTCTGAGTCACTTTGGCATTGACTTCATACCACCCAAGTACGAGGGATATTTACTTCATTTTGCACAGCCAGCGTGCATCTGGCGGTGCCGGGGATTCGATTTCGTCTTCCGACTGAGGACCAGCTACAAGTAACACCAGAGTGTGCTGAGGGTACAGTGTGGTGACGAGGGTTGCAAGCGTGCGGTGGGAGTATCTTCACCATTGGGATAACCAGCGCGTGCGTCACCTCACCATCCATCTCATCCGTCTTCTCCTTGTTTGGTAGGCGCCTGTCCGGTTTTCCCACCGGCATTTATTAAAGACACTGTCCTCTTCAATGTTTCTTTCTTACACGTTAGTGGATTGACCTGATGCAAACACGTGAATACACCCAGTGCCAAAACTTATGTGGATTTAACCTCAACAACAACCATAAAAAAGTGCTGGTCAGGAGAAAGACAGAACATCACCTCACTTTTCCCTTCCATGGATGGCAGCTGACATCACTTCCCACTGGGGAAGGGAACCCCCCTCTGGGTAGGCGGTGGCCTTTGCGTGAAAGCACCTCAGGAGAAGGAGCCCTGGAGGGACAGCCTGGTCTCCCCATGCAAGGCAGGCTTCTGTTCTTGTGCACTTGCTGTGGAAAACCCCACACTCACAAATTTTAATCAGACATTTCTTGCTTCTCCAGAAAACCTTTCTGTTGCATTATGACTTGGGACAGTCAAGTCTTTTCTTCTAATGTGTTCAAAGAAAGTGCTATCCTGTTTGTTTGCTTTTAGCGAATTAAAAAAAAAAAAAAACCTCAGCACTCTTAACACTTCCAAAATATTCATCTTTTATTGTTCTGTCATAATCTAAGTGTATTTGGATTAAGAATCCCTTCAGAAGGCTTCAAAGGCCTGAAGCAGTTTGCAAGGAGAGTGCCAGGGAAACCCTTGAAATTCGAGATCGTATTTCTGACAGAGCGCTAAGTCAAGATCTAAGCCCCACTGTAATGTTGGGGGCTCTAAATACAGGTGCACAGTTTCTTTGCATATGTCCCGTAGAAGAACAGTAACAGGAATTGGGAAAGTGACACCAATATAACAATAATTTTTGTATCAGTCTGCTCGGTCCTGCCTACACTCCCTAGTTTTACTTTTCAGCTACAGAGGTTGCCAGAGCGGCTGCTTGAAGCAGATTCACAGCGGGAGCAGGATTCTGCATTGCCATATTGTGTGCCGCTTAGCGCTCCTTCAAGCCTCTCGTTATTATGGTTCCTGGTTAAGAAAGACCCTACAAGCAAAACAACCAAACTAAGAAATATCACATAATTATCTCTGACCCCTCATATAAACACATCTCCTCTGTGTCTGCTGCATCGAGAAACACTGCTGTTTCCTTCTCGGGGAGCGCGTGTGCATTTGGTAACAGAAACCCTTCAGTGAAGGACGTCCCAGCCCCCGTGTGTTTCTGACGCCCTTTGCTCTTCTATAAAGAGGCAAGAAAAGAAAAATGTATGCACTCGTTCAACTTGAATTCTTAACCACCAGGAAAAAAAAATCTTAGACTTTTTTTTTCCTTTGTAAAGTAAGTGGAACTCGTGAAGATACAGAATTTGACAATTTAAAAAAAAAGCATAGTGATTAGTTTTTGCTCTTGTTTCAGTTTTTCAACAAAACAGGCATGTATCGAAATGTAATAAAAGCCAAGACTGCTTTACTCACTTTTTCAAGATGGCCTCATTAAATCAACCCAACTATTTTATTTTAGGAAAGTCTGCTTGCTCTTTCAATGCCATTTTCTTGCTCACTTCCGATTTCCCTTTGTCAGCATATCTGGAATAACTTTTTAGGAAGTTGGGCTAATTTCATTCTCCGGTTCAATTAAACTAGCATCAGCACAGAGCTAACTAGGGCCACCACAGCACCAGTCACAACAGTTTTGAAAGTAGCTGGTGCTGCTGTCACTAGCCATGAGATGTGACCTGAGAGCAGACGGGACGGCATTTTATGAAGGTCGGTGGGTCATCAGAGCTGCCATCAATACGCTCCTGGCAAGAATTACGGCGTCTTAATTGCTGACCGAAAAAAGAGGTGATGAAGCATTCTGGCTTGTGGCGTCTTTATAATCAACTGATCAGATCATGAGATGTGCATGGATTGATGGTGACCTAAAGATAATTAAATTGCATTTGATTGGGTCCTTATTTGAGCTAGAAACTCAGATACTGGGTCCAGAGTGCACCGTTTGCCTTGTGAGTGAAAATCCCCCAGATCTCGGGTCTCTAGGTGTCGTGGGTTTTGGAAGGTGAACTTTCCGACCTACCCCAGACAGACCCGGGCTGCCCGAGAATTTAAGGCTGCCCCATCACTTTCCTTAACGATGTCCAAGGTAAGCCACCAATGACATTTTAAAAGGGCTGTTACTTTATGCACGGTGAGGTCATCACATGATTGTCAAGATACAATTATTGAAATTATGGTTTGACTTTGAGTGTTTGACTTTACAGCTTGTTCTCAGTCAACTGTGTTGTCAGCCTCACGTTGGAAATCTATTTCCATGACTATTTAATACGGATGCTCTATCAAGTAGCCCATGTTTTACGTAACACGCTTTTAAAAAATGTGTCTTTTCTGAGAATGATGGCTACTTTTCTAAACCTACACATGTGGCTCCACTGAGAGCCTTCGAAGAATTCAATGTTGAAAGTTTCACTGTAGCTCAAAATATTTTAAACATCTTGAAAAAGTAAATGGAGCACTAATGCACAAATAATTCAGATCCGTTTTAATTAGACACAATTTTGAAAGGTGGAAAAACCCACATTATATTAGTACTTTACTGGTTTGGGAGAGGAAAGAAGATGCTGTAGCCCAGTGCCAGATCGCAGACAGTTGCGCACCAGCAGACGGCAGCTACACTGAACTGCTTGCAATGAAGCCAAGTCTCTGAAGGAGGAGGGAGGGAGGATTCAGGACACGCGCCTCGAACTGCAGCTCTGCACGGTCTGACTCGGGACAAGAGAAGCCGTGAAGTAGGTTAGGGGTGCGACAGGTCATGACCTAGAGGCTATAAATATAACGTGGAACAGAGGACATTGGCTCTCGCATGTATATTTTCAAGAAGGTAACTGAATGAGAAAATAGAGTTAAAAAATACGGTGGCTTTGTTTGCATCTATCACTTTATAACCTATTCAAACATAGATTAGATATATACACCCGGACACATGCATAGTGTCTGGGTGAATGAGCACATGCATAATCATCTCTCATGATTAATAATTTTAAATATACTATATAAAATAATAAATCATCGCTATGCCAAAATATTACTAGTAAAAAAATAGCGCAGATATCTAATTTTACCCTCGCTCCCCAGCCAGCATTTTGATTAAAGCATTGGATAAACTGAGGCTAATGCATTGTTTTCTCAGGCCAAATTGTAATTTTATCTATTATATTTACTCAACTAAAACAGGATTCATGTTAAGGCTTATTTTATTTACTGTAAGAAAGAAAACACGTTGCCAATTAACGGATAGCATGCCATCGATTTGAGGACGATCTGATTTCACTGATGATACAGTGTGATAAAAATGTGTCTCTGTGACCTGAGGAAATCTGGCGTCTGTTACACAGCTGGTTCGGTGGGAAGCAGACACTGAGATGGGGATCAGCAGTCAGCGTGAACTCACGCCATCAACACCTGCACGGGACTGAAGGAGGCGGGTCTGACTGGCAGGAGCGAGACCCTGAATGGTGAGCTCCTCACAGCCAAGACCTCCCCTGTCATCCAGGGAGCTCTGGGGCTGGGCACAGAAGGGGGCCCACAGAGCTTTCCTCAGTTGGAGGAGGACCAGCCTCAGACCAAGGGCATTGGGGAAAGGCTGCAGACATTTTTGGTTCTCACAATGGGGGTGAGAAAGCTACTGGCTTCTAATGGGCTGCTAATACCCTCCCCTTCACAGGACAACCCCCAACCCAAGGAACTCGTCAGTCCAAGCTGACACTAGTGCTTAGGGTAGGAAACCATTCCTGCCTGGGCCGTGGTGGGGCTGGGAAGTGTGGGGCAGATCTCTGTCGCACACCGCAGCAGGCATTACAGTGTCCATCTTCCAAAACCTTTGGTTGCTAGAAAATCAGATATAGGCAGAAAATTAGGGGGAAAAAAAAGAAAAGAAAAAGATGGTTTCTAATTTTAAAAGCCCTGCTAATATAGAAAGAGTGTAATTTTTATTGCAATGGAAGGCTGTTAAGGATCATGCATAAAGAATATCTTTCTTTTATGAAACACCAGTTGCTCCAATGTAAATTGGGGGCAGGGTTTTCCACAAGGAACTGAAACCAACTGGTTCTGCTGCCCTTGGCCAGCAGGTCGTGGGCAATACATCTTGCCATGAGCTGTTTGATCACAGATGTTCATGAATCAAGGTCCTAAGAATGGAGTTCCATCACCTCGTCAGAGATCGGACCTTGCAGGACAACTAATAGCCTTCATTGAATTGCATTTCCAAGTATTGTTTACCTGTATTCCACACCGCCTGGGTCACGGTGAGTTTCTGACCACCATAAATCATCTGTTGCCAGTGTCTTGTCTGGATTTCCAGGCAAGGAGTTTCTCAGTGTCAACATCACTGAATTATCACTTCAAATAATCTTACAGATGGTCCTAGAGTGTGAGACGTCATAGTTCATTACTGTTGCATGAAATATATGTGGGATGTGCACATCGAACGTGTTTACACTGGTGATAAAGACAGAAGTTTCACACACTTCAACTAATTAAGAGAGTAAATTAGTTATGTTACACAGGACAAATTCTGGGCTTTTTTCTGGAAGTGAACCTGAGCCAGTCACCCCTGGAGTTAGTTATAAAAGGGGAAAAATAAAAGCAACAACAACAATAAATGTAAAGAGTTATTATAGCAGGGAAATTTTTTTAACATTGTACTTTATGTATTTTTTTAAATTTTATTTATTTGCCAGACAGAGATCACAAGCAGGCAGAGAGGGAGGACAGCAGGCTCCCTGCTGAGCAGAGAGCTCGATGTGGGGCTGGGACCGTGACCTGAGTGGAAGGCAGAGGCTTTAACCCACTGAGCCACCCAGGCGCCCCCTTTATGTATTTTTCATTGAAGAAGAGTTGACACCGTGGGTGCCATTAGTTCCAGGCATATGACATGATAATTGTGTAAGTGTTTGCCTTATGTTGTGTTTACAAATATAGCTACCATTTGTCACCATACAACCCTGGTACAATGCCATTGACTATATTCCCTATGCTGTGCCTGTCACCCCGGCGACCGCAGGGAAGTCACTCCGCTCCCCATCGCCCATCTTGCCCATCCCCCACCCCTCTCCCCGCTGGCAACCATCAGTTTGTTCTCTGCATTTATGGGTCCACTTCTAGTTTTTGTTTGTTTATTTGTTTTTGAATTCCATCTGTAAGTGAACTCATATGGTGTTTGTCCTTGTTTGTCTGACTCATCTCCCTTAGCATAATACCCTCTAGGCCGACCCATGTTGTTACAAATGGCGAGATCTCACCCTTTTTTATGGCTGAGTAGTATTCCATTATAGACATATTTAATATATTATACCTTCCTTACCCATTCGCCTATGGATGGACACTGCTTCCATATCTTGGCTATCGTAAATAATGCTGCAATGAGCATAAGGGTATGCATATCTTTTTGGATTTGTGTTTTCATTGTCTTTGGATAAATACCCATTAAGAGAATTACGGATCCTATAGTATCTCTACTTAACTTTGTAGGGAACCTCCAGACTGTTTTCCCGAGTGGCTGCACCAATTTGCATCCCACCAACAGTTCCCATTTCTCCACATCGTTGACAACACCTGTCATTTCTTGTGTTTTTGAGTTTAGTCATTCTGACGCATGTGAGGTGATGGTGGTGACGGGGTGATGCTCTGTTGGGGTTTTGACTTGTATTTCCAAATGGGAAGTGACGTTGAGCATCTTTCATGTGTCTCTTGAGCATCCACATGTCTTCTTAAAAAAAAAAAAATGTCTGTTCGGCTCCTTTGCCCATTTTAATCAGATTATCTCTTTCTTTGGTGTTAAGTTGTGTACATTCTTTATATATTTTGGGTATTATCCCCTTATTAAATATATCATTTGTGAGTACCTTTTCCCATTTAGTTGGTTGCCTTTTCTTTTTGTTGATGGCTTCCTTCACTGTGCAGAAGCCCTTTGTTTTGATGTAATCCCAGTAGTTTATGTCTGCTTTCATTCCCTTTGCCTGAAGACACATGTCTAGAAAACTGTTAACTAAGGTTGATGCTAAAGAGATTATGGTTTATGTTTTTTTTCTGGGAGGTGTATGGTTTCAAGTCTTACACTGAGGTCTTTTTTTTTAAGATTTTATTTATTTATTTATTTATTTATTTATGTACTTATTTGACAGAGAGAGAGAAAGCGTAGGCAGGGGGAGCAGCAGGCAGAGGAAGAAAGAGAACCAGCCTCCCCACTGAGCAGAGAGCCCAATGCAGGACTCTGATCCCAGGACCCCAGGATCATGACCTGAGCTGAAGGCAGACTCTTAACCTACTGAGCCACCCAGGTGTCCCACATTTAGGTCTTTAATCCATTTTGAGGAAAATACTTTGATGAAAATTCCTAAACATATCAGGTTTATTTTGAAGCCTAATAACACGTTTATTTGCTGAAACGAAAGCAGTGAACAAGGCTGGCCGCCTGGATCCCCCAGCCTGACTTGGAGCAGGGATTACCGGTGAAATGACCCCTCATAGGCTCCAGTAGAGCCGCCCCGCCCAGGCACAGCACACAGCAGCTAGTAGCACCCCTTATAAGACTGGAGAATGGAATGGTGTTCCTGACAGTGGGGCAGTCTTCAGCCCAGCAAAGCCCAGTGAGCATGAGCTCCTACTGGGTTCCAATAGGATGGAATCCAGCAGTGCTGTCCTGGGACTCTCCATAAGGACTGATTGCCCTAAGCTCTGGCCAGTTTTCAAGAAACAGATTTCAGCTTCCAAGAGGCTGTGCCCTGAAGAGCAACTCCCCTCCAGGCCATCCTGCTGTGGGCCGGCCTCACCTCACCTCACATAAGGCTTCTTTTCTGCATCCTGGTTTTGGTTATCGAAATAGGGTCTGCCCTTGCAGATACTATTAGGGACCCTGAAAACTGCTCATCCGCAAAATAACTTACACCCGTTCCTTTCCTAGGGCACCTCTGTGGGGAATCCCATGCATATTGGTCACAAAAGGCATTGTGTAATGTCTTCCAAGGTTTTCCCGTCTATGAAGTGCTTTTGTATCTTCGTGGTGTTGTGGTTTTCATTTTATCAATATTAACTTGTTTTTTTTTTTTTAATTGCAATACTTGTATGCCCAGTGACTGAACTTAAATGTTCAGGACGTTTCAACCATATCTGGAGTGTTGGCAAGCCTGTGTCCACAAGTGTGTCCTGCCTTCTCACTGGTGGGATTATAAAACACATAAGACATTTGTGACAAGCAAGCCCCACTTGAATTGTGCGTCTCTGTATCCCGTGTTCTTCACTTATGGGACTTCTCCTGGGCAGATGCGTGTTCTGAGCACAGGAAGGCCATGCCCCTACTGTTTTCCAAGCAGGAGGGCAAGTACGCAAGGACCAGAGATCACACATGAGCAGTTCACGAAGAACTGGGGTCTGTTTTGTATCGATAATTTTAACCTGAAATGTAATGTCTCTTTGTTATTTATTATAATCCCATTTGACCTATTTCTATTCCTTTCTGGAAATTAAAACCCATCATTTATGTCACTTATTACATACTAATTCAATCGGTATGTTTTTAAAGAGGCATAAAATAAAACCATTTCTATATCAGCAGAGCAAGTTGCAATGGCGCCACTCACGGCATGTTGACAAATCTCTTCTGCAGAAATTTTCTTGAAAACTTTCATTCTCAGGAGTGCAGTTATGACACGATCCTTGTTTTGTTTAAAGGAAGAAAAGGCACTGTGGGGTGTGAACGGATTATTCCTCGTTGTCAAGACTGTTTCGAAGTCCCCATGGGACGAGCCCGTGTCTGAGCTTCTGTGAAGGCTGCAGCCACTTCTGGAAGGAGCAGGGTCTTCTTTGATGAGACAGAGGAGAAGGCCCGCCATCCCCAGGGCTGCTTGGGCTGAAAAGGTGAATTTTGAATACGGTCAGAGGAACCTTCAGGTGCCAGCATCATGCGCATGTGCATGGACCTCCCAGCTCAGGAGGGATCCTTCTCCCGTAAGACCCCCGTGCGACCAGTCCCTGGAGCTGGCGGGGCCGTTCCTCCCCCTCGGCCCAGGGTCCTGCGGAACTGGAGATGCCACCGCCGCTCCCTGCGCCATTTCCTGTTGATGGGAAAAACAAAACCCCAAATCCAATATGGTTATTTTTGATTGTTCCTTATGAGAAATTTCTAATGTTTTAGGAACTAAGAAAACTTTGTCTCCCCATGAAGGGTTGTCATGATTCCCTGAAAGTCTGCTGGACCAGGATTTAAACTCTCAAGTCACCACGAGAGTTCATCTGTGTCTTCACTGTGTTTAAGCCTCGTTTACCTCTTCATAATCAGTTTTTAAATAGCTGCCATTGTTTTAAGTAATTTCAATATGATTTTTCTTTTTTGTATGGTGTCTTAAGGTCTCAGGCTCTTTGTTTGTTTTGCTGGAGAAGGAGGGTAGATAGAACGTTGAAGCAGCCCCGGCCCTGGAAACAGGGGAGCTGCTGTCCTGTGGCAGAGCCCGCAGCCAGCATGCGGACAGGAGGAACCAGAAGCAGCCGGAAAGCACAACCTCAGCTACGTGGTGCTTGCCCTTCCCAGACACGAATGGTCACGGCCGGCCCAGCCCTGGCCCCAGGGACTGTGATACATGTCCTCTCCCAGGATGTCAGGAAGACTGTTGCTGGTGCCCGGGACCTAAGGGTTACAGTAGCCCTAATGCACACTCTTTACAATTTTCCATAGCTGAAGAATTTAGGACTCCCACTGCTGTATTTGGCCCTGTGGCTTTTGTTTGGCTGATGTGGAGATGTGAGAGAGGGTAGGGAAAGTTCAAGGCTGGGGTTCTGATTCCTCTCCTCTCCATTCTGGTTTCGGGTTACAGGGGTGGAGGCAGGTTTCATTTTCCAGATCCAAGGACACGGCTGGTATCACCCTGTCTGTGTCCTCTCCCTCAGAAGATGGGTCTTTGGAAAACACAGAACACCTGAGATTAACCCCAAGCTCAAAGGCAGAGTGTTTGACTCTGTTGCAAAAACTATATGATAACAAGTAAATTTTCAATAAAATAGAACAACCACTTGTGATTTTTTGTAAACAACAGTTTACAGTAAACTAAACAAGTTTTAACAAACATTGCTCTAGTTTGGCCATGATTCCCAAGTCTGTGGAATTTAGGGCAGAAGTTAGGGAGGTGAATGGTTTCAAAGTGTTTCTCCATACTGCGTCTATGTTTTTCTTACCATACGGCCATCCCATAATTTATATTTACATTTTAGTAACGCACGCAGATCACATTAAAGTGTAATGTAGGACAACAGAACAACTCATAACGTCATCATTTTTTAGGTTAAAACAATGTATGCCAGTTGTACAAAGCTGTATGGTGTGGAGGGATAAGCAATATTTTGTTCAAACCTGCCATTTTCTGCCCAGCATTCTTTTCTAGAGTTATACTCTTAAAATCCACTACACTGGGAACTCTTGTGCATTTTTATCAACAACCATTTGCAGGGCAATCCTGGCAATGAAGCGCCTGTGTCGTAAGGCACGTGGGGTTTGGTCGTCCTTCCAAATCACCTTCTCCAGAGCTCACACCACGGACACACTCTAGGTATGTCAGACTCTCTCAAGGGCTCCTGTTGCCCACAGTTCAGGATCACTCAGTGACAAAGCAGCATTGTTTTCCCCTTGTGAGAGTCTTCATTGCCTATCTGGACTCTTTAGTTAAAATACAACATTAATAAAGACAATTTATATTCTAGGAAATTATTTAGCCCAAATTGTGTCAGAGCCATTCAACCCATATTTTTCAGCGTTGTGATTTTGTTAGATTAACATTTACTAAGTAGAGCTCTGAGTGGGGTGTTGGATAGAAAGCCACAGTTCAGCAAAACCACGAGGGAGAGAACCGTCGAGACCTGAGGGGTCACAGGCCCTGGAGGAGACCTTGGCTCCTTGGAAGGGCCACCAAGGGAGGTCAGGCAGGGTGCAGGCACAGAGCCCAGCAGCCACGGGCACGTGCCACGATTGGCGTCTGAGGGCGAGTGCTTTTGGAAATCCAGAGCTAAGGCCACCTTGGTCGATTCCAGTGAAAAAGAGCAGAGTTTTGGTAAGCTCTGCAAGGGCGGACATTTTATCCAGGGCCTTACCCGGGGATGGAGCTGGGAGGCAGGGGAGACCGATTATCACCCAGGGTGATGGGTATGTCCAATAGGGAAGTCAGGAGCTGACACCTGTGACTCTGAGATGCTCCAGGGAGGGCTAGTGTCCGCTCACGACCCCTCCAGGCCACTGAGCCACACAGAATGGAGCCCGATGCAGGGATGTGGTGAATCGTGTACCTACAATCTCAGCTTATGCCTTTGAAATGAGTCCTAAGGCCACAGCCCCAGACCTTCTTTGACTGACCGGCTCATGGTTCGCTCCTGGTCCTCACATGAAGGGAAGGGTTAAGGGTCATTCATGCTGTTCTTTCAGGGAAGAGCAAGGATCACAAAATATATTCGTGTAGAAATGTAGCAGCGGCAGCTGCAAAATGAGATGAATCTGAATTACTTGCCCACTGAATTCTTCCAGTGAGTGACGGGAATGTTTCTGGAATTGTGCCTTCCTCCACCTAAAACTCCGGCTTGTTTTGGAAATTGTTCAGAGGATAATACAGGTATTTATTTTGATGGACATAAAAAGGGGCATGTTTAAAAAACTTAAATATTTATCAAGTTATAGAAATGCAATCTGCCAAGCTGAGGTATTATAATGTTGATAAGCAATATTTATCATTTGCATAACATGCAGAGTTCTCTGCAAGATGTCTGGGGAGTTTTACAATACATAGGGTATCAGCGTAAAACATCGTTCTGAAAAGACAGAGGAGAGGTGAAGGGGATTTGGAGACACAATCTTTCAGTTATAAATAGGTCACAGGGATGACAAGTCTGACATAGGTAATAATATAATAATAATACAGTGACAAGTTTGTAGCACAGGTGACAGGTAGTAACTAGGACAGCTGTGGGACCACTTCCTAGAGGATGTAAATATCCAGTCAGTACATTGTACACCTGAAACTCATATAATATTGTATGCAAACAAAAATTTAAAGAATAAAGTGAAAAAATAAGAGAAGGGGAGGAAGGAAGGGGATTATGTGGACATATGTAGTAAATACAGAATTGATAACCAAGTCTGTTACTCACAAGAGTCATGAGAGCTAATGCAGTAATAGAAGTCTATTCAGTTCGCATAGGCTGCCCACAAGGAATCATTAGGAAACATTGTTTTATTGAAGAAAAACAGGAGTCGGCCGTTGTTCTGGCACATGGGGAGACGCGGCTGAAGGAGCAGCGAGGGCAGCTGTGCCCTGACCCTTGAGGACAGCTGGTACTGGGAGTTCACTGACAGCTGGGCTTGAAGCTTGGATGAACGGAACAGAAGACCTACCTCCTAATGGGAGGGAGAATCAGAGCACGATAGCAGCACATCACACCCTGAGTTTCAACCATCTATTTGCCATAAGGCATCGTAGCATTTCCTACCCGGAAGCATCCTGAGAAACACAAACTTTAGAACTTTCTTCTTACCAAAGCATCAGCCCCTTGAAATAATACTTCCACGTTCCCTCGGAAATGTCTGCAGGAGCACTCAAGCACTGAGGGAGGCTACAGCCACTGGTTCTCTCCGTGAAACGTGCTCTTTAGGGATGCTCTGAATCTCTTCTTCCTCTCTCCAATTCTCCTATAATCTCTTAACTGCCCTGAAGCTCGGGATTGGATGTTCTGCTTTGATGTGAGAGGCCTTAGGGACACATCACGGAACTGAGAATCACAGTTTATGACACTGACATCACGCCTATGGGATAATAGTCTGAGAACTTTAAAAAAAAAATACATTGGAGAAGATCTGAAAGTGAATGGGACTTTGGGTCATTACCAGCGTTGTTCATGTTCTCATTCCATGGCGGGGCGGGGGAGGGAAAGGGTGCTGCTGAGACTACACCCTGTTGGGAGAAATGGCAATATTTGAGCCCTCTCAGATGCCACGGGAATTGAGATGGTGTTATCCATCTCAAAGTCACAAGAGAACGATTTTCCCTGGAGTGGAAAATGAGTAATTAAGAATGCATTGTTAGTGATCTCGGTGATGACCTTGCTAGGAAGACCATCTGTGGTTAGCCCATCGTTTCCCCGGCATGGAAGTAACCTCACCCGCTGTTTTAAGGGCTCAAAGGAACAAAAGAGCTCACTGGGAGTTGTTCTGTAAGCTTTTCGTCTGGACCCAAGGAAATTCTATCCGTCTTGCTGTTTACAGCCCAGAAGGCTATCAGTGGCAGCGTCTGTGGTCTTATGTCATACCCCCTCTTGCCATGGAGAGAAAAGTCTAACCTAAGTTCTTTTGCTCATGAAATGCTCTCGTGGTTTACGAGTTACAGCAATTCACGAGTTGATCCTACGACTGACCCGGAAAACAGCTGCACTGGGAGCATCCGTGAGGTGCGAAGACTCCTGTTTTCTTCTCCAGAATCCCTCTTCTCAGACCAGTGTCTTCTTTTCCACAGATCTGAGGAGATACACACTTCGGAGGTGATAATGGGAGAGAGGGAACACATCAGACCACAACGGTGGTCTTGCTTCGGCCGTCAGCGCCGAGCTGGGGTCCTGCAGGGATTTGGGGGGTGCTCCTGTGGCAGCTGATTGGCTAAAAGGAAAAAGAAATATGGCTGGAGAAGTGTCCCCGTTGTGTTAACGAGAGGCGAGTGAGAAACAGGTGTGGCAATTTCTCTGTTTAACTAGATGTTTGGCATAACGTGGGTTGAGGTGCTTTGTATCCTAATCCGTCTTCTTTATTAGAGCTCCAGGAGAACTATTTTAGTGACATTGTATGTTTTAAAGCACTTCTGGTGTTTTGGGGCCAGACTTGGACACCATGCCAGCAAAGATGGAGTTAGAGGGTTGTGAGTGGAAGAATGTAAAGGGTCTCCCAGAACCCTCCCCTCCCTGGGACATCACACCTTGCTCACTTCCTGCTCTTTGCTCACACCATAGCCCTGGAGCATGGCTGGATGCCAGTTTGGGCCCCAGATCTCACTGGCTGGGCCCAAGATCCCATGATCTGAATGTGTAATGAGAAGGTAGCCTGGATTTCCAGCTCCAGCCCTAGAGCAGAGAGCTCAGTGAGAGTGGAATTAGGAGGACTTGGAGCTACAGCCAGAAAGGAACACAATAATGTGAGAAAACTCTGTGTATGTGGCGGGGGGGGGAGGGTCTCTAGAGAAACAGAGCCCAGAGAATATTATAAAGAATTGGCTCACGTGGTTACGGAGCCTGAGAGCCCAACCATCTGCGGTCAGGAGGCTGGAGCCCAGCAAAGTGAAGGGAAGAGCAATGTCCCAGTCAGAGGCAGGGAGGCAGAGAGGGAAATCTTTCATACTCAGTCTTTGGCTCTGCTCAGGCCTTCAAGGGATCGGGTGAGTTCATTCATGCAGGGGCTGGGATGGGGGTGGGCCTTCTGCCTTATTCAGTTTACCAGTGCTAATGTTCATCTCACCCAGAAGCACCCTCACAGGCATACCGAGAACAATGTTCAACCGAGCATCTGGGTGTCCCTGGCTCCTTCTAACTGACACACAAAATTAGCATCGTAGAGTGCTCTATTAACAGAGCCGAGAACGGGACAGGATCAAGTGTCTATAGCTTTATCTCCATTGAGTGAATATGTAGGAAAAACATCATTTTGGCTTAAACTTCAAAATTATGTTCTCTAATTGAAAAAAAGGGGATTTAACTGAGAGATTAGTTTATTTACTGAAATTCAATAAGTAGCTTTCTACAGACAGCTGATTGACATGTTTGAGGTGTGTGTGTGTATGCGTGTGTGCACGTGTACAACTTAGCAGTGATTTTTTATAAAGTTAGCTGGGGCTTTGGAGGATATGCTTAGGTGAAATTTAAGGGAATGGCTGATTTAAAAAGAAATATTTTTTCTTCTTGTTAGAAAAGTAGCTTGAAACAAGTTATTCATTTCCAAAGGTCAGTATTGACCTTCAAGTCTTTCCTCTGGGTGTGCAGGTGACATGAGTCACAGTTGCCTATTTTTTCCTTAATAGTATAAATCATGCTTCTTCCAACTTGGGTGTTCCAGGAAACAATTCATTCGTCCTGTTGTCAAGTACCTCCTACGCTGTGTCTTGTACCACTTTTGAGAACATTTCTGAGCAGGCTAATGAAGTTCTCCATCATTAGGGCTGTCTTCTAAGGGCTTGAGAAATAGCACTTTATAAAGATTTATGATATTGTCAGTGAAAATTTCATCTTAGAAGAGACATATGGGTTCAGCTAACATTTAATCATTCTTTCCAATTGGTGCTATAGGTACATACATACCGATTGCTATAACATATTTACTTCTTTGCTGCATTTCTTAAAAAAAATAAAGTTGTTTTATGAAAAAAATGCTTTTTGAAGCACACAGAGAGAAGCTGTTAAATAGCATAATGTCTCATCATGGAATGGAAGTTTCTGGGGACTCGCATCTTGGATCAGGAGAGGGAACGTGACCCACATCTCAGAAGCTCTCTTCATGCTCCCTACCAAAAACCATGCTCCTGTTCTCACTAAGATAACCAATATTCTGAAATCTAACACAGAGGAGAAAGTTTGTCACCTTTTGTACTCTTTACAAATAAAATCATACAGAATGTACTTGGGAACCTGGCTTCTTTTGCTTGTATTATATTCTAGAGAAACTTCCCTGTTGTTGCAGAAAACTATAATTTCTTCGAATTTACTGCTACGTAATATTCTATGAACATGTTACAATGTATCCACTCTTCTGCTGATGTACATTTGCACTGTTCTTGGTTTGGCTATTATGAATAACTCCATTCTGAGTATTCTCAGACATGCTCCTTGTACACATCTGGATCCACTTTTGTTGGGTCTATACACAGGATAGAACTTTTTGGCTCATGGGGTACAGTTATTTGCAAGTTAAAATATAAATCAATTGGTTTTCAAAGTCACTGTCATAAGTTACTTATCCTCCAGCAGCATGTGACACTCATGATGACTCCACAGCCTTACCAATAATGGGCATCGCTTTCTGGTCTTTGTTCTTTGTTTGTTTGTTATTATTTGTTTGGGGAGTTTAACCCTTTCTGTGGTTGGGTAACAATCTCTCCCGAGCGTTATTTGCATTTCCCTGGTGGTTAATGAGTTCAAACATCATTTCAGGAGTCTAGTGGCCATGTGAGAGGAAATGCATGCAGGACATGGGGAAGGAAAGTGGGGG
>NW_022631308.1:218194-219246 GCF_010015895.1 Lontra canadensis
ACTTAAGGCTTAAAGAGAGGTCAACAGACACATAGCTAACTTGTTTTAAAACAATTTATTTTACAGATGCTCTCTCTGTCAGGTCCCAGTTGCCAAAACACTTCAATAGCAATCCTTAAGAGGTTTTGAGAATCTGAACCTGCAACTGTAAAGAGGATGGGCTTGGAGAACGTGGGACAAAGTAGAGGCAAGAGTGACCTAGTCAAGCTGTGGCCGTGTGAAAACCCTACGGGACTGTTCATACCACATTCCACTGAGCTCACCGTGTGGCGAGCAAAAGCGAGGGAGATTACATTTTCGATGTGGTTTTAACGGTCAAGTCCAGATGGTCTCAGCGGATCTCCACCTGATCCTGTCATTTGTTTCATCAAACTCCAGCGGCTCCTTGAAAGTCATCTTTGTGCAGAAAAAAAGTGTTATGTCATGTAACTGGACTATGATTTCATTCCAGCGAATTGTTGGTAGGATGGTGTTGAGGTTTGGCGAGCACCAGGTGTGCCCCATGTCTAGAATCGTTGATGGTATTTAAGGAAAACAGACTGCGTCAGACTATAACACAAATATAACTGCATTGCACAATGGCTGAGTTATGTCTAGAAATACAGCCCTGAAATCAAGTCTTCGGGGGCCATTTGGGCTATTTCACAGCGATCCCGTCGCTGGCCCAACTCAGCCCCCTCCGATTCTCGCAGGAATAATTCTGCTCTCAGCACTGCCCAGCCACCGATCGGTCCCATGCTCACTCAATTTGGGATGGGGCCCTTCCCAAGCCCGGACTGCTAATCTGCAAAATGACCATGGGGTGCTTTTCAGAGCAATGCAATGGACTGATCCAGCCTTGCTCGGAGCATGCTTTTATCTTCATCTCTCCCTTCTCCCAACCCTACGCACAAAAGCCACGGCTACGGACTCTTCCTTTGAAGGTGGGAGACAAGCTCAAGGAGAGACTGGGGATGAGCATTTAGGATTTGAAACATTTTCCTTTTTTCTCAGCTATGGATGTTGTATGGAGCCTGCCTTAGGTCATAAAATGTGAAAAAGGAAACAAAAAT
>NW_022631308.1:219256-247441 GCF_010015895.1 Lontra canadensis
CACGGTCCCTCTCATTACACATGATTTGGAGTAAGGATGCTCTCCTGCCCTCTCAGAGCTCACAAACACACGCACAAAGGCAGGCGTGCTGGTTACGTTAGGAAGCTTTTATCAATCTATCTTCTGCTTTGCAGGCACTCAAAGAAATCGGACATTGGAAATTACTACTCACTGACCTGTTTAAAAAAATACTGTGTTTTCTTGATGATATAACAGGTATCTTATAATTTAATGTAGGGATAATCTTTCAATCAATGTCCTCATTTTAATGTAACATCATCTCGTTATCTTTTTAACTTTAAGTCTTCTCTGTGCCTCCCATTTAGCAGTGTCTTAGAATCTAGTTACTACAGAAATCTACGGTCTTTTTCCGGACCGCAAGAAGCCAAACATTCATTGCTGGGAGGAGGTGTGAGGACACAACACCAGAATAAAATATCGATGAGCTCCAGATTTAGTCCCAGACAGAATAAGTGATGATCATGGCATCTGAGGTGACACTGTAAGGAGCTCAGTCAGCTGCTCCTCCAGAGAGACACTCATGAGACTGATGAAAATTAGCAAAGACAAGCATTCAGAGTCTCTGGATTTGGTCAAAAGGCAATAAATTAAGGAGCATTTGTTTAGTGTGGTCTATTGATGCTCAGGCTGGTGGAGGTGGTGGCAGATGACCCACCCTGCTGCCTGGCAGAAGAACCTTCCAGAAAGACCGCCCGGCAGGCTCAGCAGTGTAGTGGCGGTTCCCATCTCACCCACTCTGCAGGCTGGGGCAGGGGAGGGGAACTATTCCTACTGGATTCAGGGCCAGAGAAAGTCTGAACACCCCCTTACCACAGCTCTGGGCTGCAGACAGCCAACGCGGTGGGAGTTACCCCAGTAACACCGCGGTGGTTGAGTACGGGGAAGTCAGTCACTGCTGCAGACCCCATTGCCAGAATGAAGGTCAGATACCACGGGAGTCTCTCCACAGACACACACACAAATGGAGTTTGACAGGATCCGACACTCTTTCATGATAAAACCCTCTACCAACTGGAAATAGAAGAAAATTTCCTCAGCCCACTAGAGGACAGCTACACACACACACACACACACACACACACACTCCAAAGAAAATGCCATAGTTGGTGGTGAAAGCCCAAGTGCTTTCCTCCTGAGATGAGGAACAGGGCAAAGTATATATAGTATATATAGTATATGTATGTATAATGTATCGTATTAACCTTTGACCTCAAATCAATAATCGTAATCAATACTTCTCACCAATTATTTCCAGAAACTAGAAAAGGAAGAGCAAAACATGCAAAATCAAGCAGAAGGAAGAAAAGAAAAATTTGTGCCTGGGAATCTGTTTAAAAACAGGGAAGGGGAGCTCCTGGGCGGCATCATGGCTTCGGCATGTGACTCTGGATCTCGGCTCAGGTCAGGATCTCAGGATCCCGAGATCAGCCCCGCACGGGGCTCCATGCTGAGCAAGCAGTCGGCCTGAGATTCTCTCCCCCTGTCCCTCTGTCCCTCCCTCCAGACTAATCAGGAGAACACCAACCAGGGAAGGCACAGCGAGAGCTTAGCTCGGTCCTTGCTTGGAGAGCAACAGAGGAGGCACGGGTATGTTTTCTCGGTGAGGACAATGACTTAGAGTTCAAGGGAACAGCCCAGATCAGACGACTTGTGGAATGAATTTCGTAAGAACGACAAAAACTGATTAGTGATTTGGTGACCATGTCAGCCCCAAAAGCCAGTTAAGCTGCCGTCCCGTCTGCCCCCATGGGGGCTGCACATCCTTTACTGAGTCCCAGCACCTGCACGTGGGGCTTGGCGGGGACCTCCTGTCCTGTAGGAAAATGGTCTCTTGAACCCCAAATCTGTGGTTCAGAATTCTCCCCAGCACCCTTTATCCTGCAGCCAAATGTTAGAAATTTCAGAAACAGATGAGACAAAGTGCCCTGATGAGCCTTGGCTGTGGTACGGAAGTGACGAGTCACTTAAATTCGGCTCCTGGAACTAATATTATACGGTAAGATGACCAGCAAGAATCTAAATAAAAACTTGAAGGAAAAAAAAAAGAAGGAAGGTAAAAGTGCTAACTCTGGTTTGTAACCAGAAGCCATTTCAGAGCTGACTCCTGATTATGCTTTCCAAGAGATACACTCTTTGAAAAAACCATTATTTTTCTATTCATGACATAAGCCAAATAGATTTTCTTAAGATTGATAGATTTTTTTTTCTTTTTAAGTTGTGATCATGTACTCTGAGCGCAGAGATCTTCACATAGTTTGGACTTAAAGGAAGAAGTTAAATATAGGTACGAATTTCCGGATAGCAATTTAAAGTTAACAGTGCTTTTTCCCAAAGAAACATATTCAGTATAAACTTACTCAAAAATCAAGAGATTGAGGTTGAGAGAAATAATGTGATTTGTTATGAATAAGTTAGGATAGAATGAAGTTTTCAAAAAAAAAAGAAAGAAAAAAGAAAGAAAGAAACCCACACTATTTTAGTCACACCATTCTTCTGGTTCTCAGATGATAGAAACTCCAATGCTTAATGCTATCTTTTTAAAAATCGTGAGTCGTTTACCCATGATTTAAAAAAAAAATTATTTAGGGGCACCTGAGTGGCTCAGTCATTAAGCATCTGCCTTTGCTTTCGGTCATGATCAGGGTCCTGGGATCGAGTCCTGCATCGGGCTCCCTGCTCGGGGGGAAGCCTGCTTCTCCCTCTCCTGCTCCCTCTGCGTGTGCTCCCTCTCTCAATGTCTCGTCTCTTTCTGGCAAATAAATAAATAAAATATTTTTAATTAAATAATTTAAAACTTAATAATTAGTAATTTTCTTTTGGTGTCTCTGAACTGGGCTCTGCACTAGGTTTTCTGGTTATCTGTGTGTAGAGATCACACTGTTTGAAATATCCAGTCCTGTGTAAATGAGATCCCAGGTTTTTCACACACACTAGACCCTAATGCTCACCGGGGGGCCCCTGGGACCAACCACGGTGGGATCTGCAAAGCAACTCCGTGACTTGGGTTAGAGACTCTCCGCTGAGCCGTGTGTTTGCGCTTGTTGGGAAAGCTTTCCCCTGTTGGAGTTGGCCAACCCGCTCTTCCATTGGTTTGTGGCTCTTGCTTCTGGGGACACTCAAGGAAGGGCAGCTCGTTATACTGGTTCTTTGTAAACATTAGCTGAATAAAAAATTAGGGGTTATGCTGAGTGAAATAAGTCAAGCAGAGAAAGTCAATTATCATATGGTTTCACTTATTTCTGGAGCATAACAAATAGCATGGAGGACATGGGGAGTTAGGAGAAGGCATTTGGGGGAAATTGGAAGGGGAGGTGAACCATGAGAGACTATGGACTCTGAAAAACAGTCTGAGGGTTTGAAGAGGTCGGGGGGTGGGAGGTTGGGGGAACCAGGTGGTGGGTATTAGAGAGGGCACGGACTGCATGGAGCACTGGGTGTGGTACAAAAACAATGAATACTGTTATGCTGAAAATAAATAATAAAAAAGATTAAAAAAAATAATTAAAAAAAATTAGGGGTGGAGGGCAGTCATGTTACAAGTGAACTCAGCCAGACTGATCATCTAAGACCGGCAGACAGGAAGAGTCCTTTCCATATATGTTTAAATGAGTCCAATAGTGCTGGAACGTCATAAAGATATTCTGTGTCCACTAGTTATGGATTTTTGGCACTTTTTTTAAAGTTTGTTTATGACATAATGAAGTTAACTGTGATACACGTTCACTGAACGGTGACACTGTCCAGGGATGGTAGGAAGCACAGTGTGGAGACAATTCATCTGAACTTGAAGTAAGCTGAAAGAGGGGACATGTCCTTTCCCTATTACACTAGAGCATTATTTCATCAGCATTGTTAATGTACAAGGATCATTTACTTTTCTAAGAATGTGGCTGATTTTGCTACTTATATATGATTAGAGCCCAGACTCTGTGAAGTTATATGTTAATTTACAGAACTGAGTCTTCTAGTAATGCAAGTGATTTCTAAGTTAAAAGGAATAATCTGCTTTATTGCTTTATTGTCCTATAGGATATTAGCTTGCTTTACATCTAGAAGTCATATTATGACATACTTTTGAAAGATGATTAAAAATATCCATTCCTTCAAACACTATCAAGGCTGCCGAACAACACCATCTGTTCCTCACTAATGAGTAGACAAAGTCTTCTGCACATGCCCATCCTACATATTTGGGTGCTATATTTTTAATATTTTGAGTTTACACTGACAACAGAAAAGTATAAAAATCATACTAGGTCCAATTTGTACTCCTGAAGAATTTAAGAAGTAGAGCAGACCCTGCAATTGTTTTCCATGAATCTATCCAATATCAGATATAACACATATATTCCCTGAATCTGTCTGATACCAGATATAATATATATATATATATATATATATATATTCCCTGAATATATGTTATATCCTTATTTCTATCTAATATCTTCCAGAATATTCAGTAACCCCTTTATGAATGCATAACTATGTAACTGTGCATGGGAATTTTCATCACCAGCATTTTTTTTTGTGGAGTCCATAGTTTATTTTTCGAGAGTATTATATCCAGGGAAAGGATGCTCATGCCAGAGGAAACAATGGGAGAAGTCAACTCTATGACACATATTGCTTTGTTCCACGAAGGAGCAGAGAACTTGTCACCCCTGGTTCAGACTCTTCTGGAGGGAGTTTCAGAATATGTATAAATCATCTGGAGTAATTCGCACCCAGAGCAGCGCCTTCCTCTGGCAATGACAGACGCCCCCAGAAACTCAGGGCCCCTGCCGCCTGCCACTTGAGCTTAATATTTATGAACCTGGTGCTCTTTCAGAGTGAGAACAACGCAGCTAACCACGATTTCTCACCTTCCCGAAGATAAAGGACCTGGCTGCTGAGGGCTGGACATTTAAAGGTGTAACTTCACAGTTTCACTGAATGGTGTTTTTCCTGAAAGTTAAAAGAAAGTTGATCTTTTTTTCCCCCCAAAAGTGAAGGTTAACCTATCCTTCTCACTGAGAGGGGAAACTGCGTGTCCCTTTGTTCTCAAGAAATCACTTTCACGGGCTCCGTGATCGAAATCACCGTGGAGCCTTTTGTGATTGTTGCAGCGATGGAACAGATCTTGGTGCAGCTCCCGCGGTGCCTGCCCGTGGAAGGGACAGTGGGTGTGTTGGCTCCTGCGGGTGACACAGAGGATTCGTGGTGTGCAGCCGCTGTGCTCAGAGACTCACAGGGACACCCGCACGCAAATGTCTCCTCTGGAGAAGCCCGCTTCGGGCACCCAGCCACAGTGGGCTCCCTGACTCTGCCCCACCTCCCCCTCCCCGCATCGCATCTGCAACTTCTCCCAAAGCAGCCAGCAAGCCCAGCTCACTGGAGGGCTCTCCCTGTCTGTTTCCTGTGGCTCTGGGATCACCACCCTTTGTCACCTAACAGCCAACATCTTGAATACCATTGTTTCCTATGTTTTGTCTCCTTCTGGTTTCCCTGGAGAGGGTAAATCTGCTCCTTGTTACCCCATCTTGGTCCAAAATGTTGCGTCTACATATTGTGTTGCCTTCCTATTGCAGTTGCAACAACCACCACAAAGTAGCTATTTAAAACAACAATGAGTTACCTTCCCATTGGGGAGGTGTTGGTAGGACTGTTTTTCCCTCTGGTAGCTCTGGGGGAGAATCTGTTTTCTGGACCTTTCCAGCTTCTCGAGGCTGCCTGTGTTGTTGGGTTTGTGGTCCCTTCTTCCATCTTGAAATAGCTTCATTCCAACCTCAGATTCCCTCATCCTAGATCTTTCCGTGGCTCTGACCCGCCTGGCTCCCACCTCGGTCATCCAGGATAGTCTCTCCAGCTCACGATCCCTAACTTAACTACACCTGCAAACCCCTTTGCCATGGAAGGAACCATCCCTAGTTTCTGGGCATTAGTATGTGGACAGCATGGGGGGGAGGCATTATTCTATGTTGTGCCCATTGCCTCACATAATCCCACAGCCACTCTGTGAGCTTGGAAATATTCTCATTTTACAAGTGGAAATATATACATTGTTGTTGTTTTTGGTTAATTGCTATTCATGGTTCTGTTACACTAAGATTAGGACACTTCTTTCTGGAGGGCTGACCACAGTGCCTCACTTAATCAAATACATCAGCAGGCCTACACTAACGCCTGTTTGCCTTGTTTTTTCTGAATTTAGGTTACTCAGTTATCCAATTACACAAGATTGGTTACTTAATAGCAGGAAAAATATTTATTTTGATCTATTTTCTTCTCACATTGACCCAGTATAAGCATACACATAATAATCTGTGACTGTGTCTTGAACGTAAAAAACAAAAATTAGCTATTTTTTCATGACCCTAGTGCTTTAGACTACTGAAAGATTTTCATACAAATCTCTTTACTAGGTTCACTTGCTGTTATAAAGGAGAGTACAGAGACCTGTATGTCTTTTAAGGCTTTCTGTATGTCCACAGTTTTCTTTTGTTCTTTTTCTGGTTTCAAAATCAGAGTAACCTGCTTTCATAAAATGACTTAGGTGGTGTCACATTCTCTTCTGTTTACCAGGAGGGACTGTATTCACTTCATTTCTCAGTATTTGGTGGAATCCGCTCATGAAACCATCTGGATACAAAGATTTCTTTTTCGGGAGTTTTACATTACAAATTGGATTTACTTAGTTTCAAGCTCTTCAAATTATCCTTTGGTATATTGGGTGGATTGTGTTAGTTTGTGCTTTTTTTGAGAAATCCATTCATTTTATCTGTCAAATTTAATTGTGTAGGGTTGTCCACATTATTTCTTTATTACACGTTTTAATGTCTGCAACGTCTATAGTGATAACCCCTGTCCAATACCTGATATTGGTACTTGGTACTTTCTCTTTTTTATTGTTCATTTTGCAGATGTTTGTCAATTTTGTTGATCTTTTCCAAGAACCAACTCCTTGTTTCATTGATTTTCCTGTTTGCAATCACATGAATTCTCACTCTTTATTATTTCTTTTTTCCCTCTTGCTCTGCTCTTCCTTTCCTTGGCTCTTGAGATGCGAGCTGGGGATTTCTGACTGAGACTCTCCTTCTTCTAATGTAGGCCTTTAGTATTAGGTTGCTGGCTATCGGTTTTGCTTTCATTGGTCTCTCAGATTTCAATGTGGTACGTTTTTCTTCTCAGTCAATCATATTTTCTGTCTTGTTCCTTCATGATTTCCTCTCGGACCCACGTATTATTCAGAAGTGTGCTGTATAGTTTCCAAGTGTTCAGAGAATGGCCTGTGATTGTTGTCATGGAGAGTTGTAAAGGAGAGTACAGAGAGTACAGATTTTACCCCAGCTGGAGAGAACCCTGAATAATGCCAATTATTTTTGAATTGTTGAGATTTACTTCATATCATATCATAATATATGGGTTATCCTGCTATATGTCTTGTGAGCTGTTGGGTTAAAAACATGTGTATTCTGCTTCTGGGTAGAGTGCTGTGTAAGTATTAGGTCCCGCTGGTCAGAGTCCTTGTTGATCCTACAACCTTGCTGCTTTTTCGTCTTAAAGTTCTATCAAATTGCAGACAGTACTTTGTTGAAATCCTCAATGATAACTATGATTTTCCTATGAGTTTTGAGGTTGGATATACATTTAAGATTTCTCTGTTTTCTGGGTGGATTGACCCTTTTATCATTATTCAACATCCCCGTCTCCAGGCATTTCTTCTTGTTCAGTCTGCTCTATCTGATACTAATACAGCTACTCCTTTCCTTTGGTGAGTGTCTGCATGGTATAGCCTTTTCTTTGTAATGTGCCTCCATTATTATATTTAAGGGGAGTTTACTGTAGGCAACGTACAGTTGAGTCATGCTTACTAACCCACCTGCCAATCTTTGTCTTTTAATTGATGCATTTATAACCTTTTATACGTCTTGACATGTGAGGGCTAAAATCTGCTTTTTGATTTTTTTGTGTTTGTCTTTGCTTTTGCTTTCTTTTTCCTGCTCTCCCCTGGTTTACTTGAATAGTTTCTAGACTCCATTTTTATTTTCTCAGTGTTTTGTTTGTTTTTTTTTTTTTAGGATTTTTTTTATTAATTTCTTTTCAGTGTAACAGAATTCATTGTTTATACACCACACCCAGCGCTCCATGCCATATGTGCCCTCCATAATACCCACCACCTGGTTCCCCCAACCTCCTACCCCCACCCCTTCAAAACCCTCAGTTTGTTTCTCAGAGTCCACAATCTCTCATGGTTCGTCTCCCCCTCCAATTTCCCCCAACTCCCTTCTCCTCTCCATCTCCCCATGTCCTCTGTGTTATTCCTTATGCTCCACAAATAAGTGAAACCATATGATAATTGACTCTTTCTGCTTGACTTATTTCACTCAACATAATCTCCTCCAGACCCGTCCATGTTGCTACAAAAGTTGGGTATTCATCCTTTCTGATGGAGGCATCATACTCCATGTGTATAGGGACCACATCTTCCTTATCCATTCATCCGTTGAAGGGCATCTTGGTTCTTTCCACAGTTTGGCGACCGTGGCCATTGCTGCTATGAACTACTCATAGTGTTTTTGAGTTTATCCCTTTGCATAGCTCCCGCCGGGCTATGGCATGTACATGGCATGTACATGGCAGTACATAGGTGCATAGGTACATAGGCAGTACATGGCATGTAATAACTCCTCACAGCCTACTGGTGGGGTCATGTTATCTGTCCAGAGGGAATGCATAAACGTTCTCCTTTTCTCCTCTTTTTGTACTACAATTGCCAAATATTTCTTCTACATATATTAAGACTCAATGTTATACTATGTTGTGCCAACAATTAAACACAATTTAGAAAATCCAAGAGGAGAAGGAAACCCTTTTGTGTGTATTCATACGTTTGTTGACCATTCCCCTTTTTCTTCAGGTTTTAAAGTTCCAAATGTCAGCATCTCTTTTCTATTTAGAGAGCTTCATTCAACATTCTTTTAGGGTAGGTCTGCTGGTGACAAACTTTCTTAGTTTTCTTTCACCTGAGAATGTGTTGATATCCCCTTCATTCCTGAGGAATTTTCTCATGGTATATGTGCTTCCAACGGGAGTCAGAGTCGAGAAGCCCAGAGTCCACAGTAGGGGTCAGACAGCAAGTCAGCTGGGTCAAGAATCCCCTACCTGGCATGTTGAGGTTGGCTGAGCAATAAAACGTTAAGAATCCTGTGGAAAGATGGTGTTTTGTATAATAATATGGCCCATTTTTCCTGGCGTTTAATGATGTGAAGCATTGAAAAAGGTAGAGGGAAGAGTGTAGGGGAGTGTAGGGACAGAGGAGGGTGAGGGCGTGCGCCTGCCTGGAAACGGGAGCGGCAGTCTTGAACGATGCGAGGGTCAGGTTATGAAAGATTTTCGTTGTCCGGAGAGCAGGTGTGCTATGGCACTAACTGAGGGACAGGGACACAAGCTGTGAATGATGCAACACAGTTTCTCACAGAAGTGCCGGGGACCTCCATGTCACGATAAACCTTAGACCCCAGTACTAAGAAAAGCTGTGTTTCCTTTGATCAACGGTTGTTTTCATCTTGGGGACAACTGAAAACTTCTGATTCTTTTCCCTTCCATTCAGTTCTCCAGGAAACTCAGCGCTGAACTGGCTGCCCACGGTCATGTCACATGTACTTTGGGGCTTGCTTTCCTATGTCCTCACTCTGATTTTTTTAGAAACTAGTTCACCCTCCGTATAAATATGCTCAAATTTCCTTTAACATTAGTGGTACTTTCGTTGTTGGGAAAAGATAAGGATAGTCACTCTAAATGCACCCAGGTGTTTTAATTTCCCAGGGTAGAAACGGATTGAGTTTCACACGCTATTGCCTATGGGAGCGACCGAAATGAAACAATGGCGTTTTAGGATGGCTCGTCTGTGGATGAGAGCCAGGGGGAAAGGAGAAGCGTGCTGGCTCAGCACGGGAGCTTTAACTCAACGATGCCCCTCATGGCTGTCTTCTGGTGAAGCAATAAGGGGGCTGCAGCTGCCCTGGGGATGGTCATCCATGAACTTGCCTCTGTCCTCCCCCACCATGTGGGAGAGTGGACTTGAGCACGAGACAGCCTAACAAGCGACAGTTGGCTGTCTCCATCTCCGATGTCCACGCAAAGGCAGTGGCTGCTGTCTCGCTGATCCGAGGGTCACCGCCGACAGATGTGCGGAAAGTGCTTGCCGCACCACAGTGCATGTCCCGGCTTCCCCCCACCCAGGGACTCCTTAGAAGTGGCCCTTGTGTGTGCCTCCTCCTGGACCCAGAACCAGGAACCCATTGTTGTGCTTGGGTGACTCCTTAAACTTTCTGGGCCTCCGATTCCTTCTCTCCATGCTTGCAGTAGTCTCCCAGTGACCTTCCAACTCCAAACGTAGAAAGATGGACGTGCCGTTTGCTTTCTCCTGAGAACTGCTTGTTGGGCACACAGCCAAAGTAACATTTTGCATATTCTCTATTTTTTTAACATATCGATCGTATTTCGTACTCTAACTCCCTTATGTCTTGAATGTGTTGAGCACAAGAAAATTAGAGGTTGTCAAAATAATTTTTTCTCCACATTAGGCTGTGGATTCTTCCAAGATCCAATGTCATCAGGCATTGATAATCATGGCCTTGAATTGTATTTCAGGGAACACTGTGTACTACAAAGCCCGAAGAAATTTCTGAAAGACCTTATCTTTCCGTTGACTTAGCCACAATTATTTCAGAAGTCAGCAGGCACGTTCACAAAAAATCTATTGCAGATGGTGTCTATATATAGAAGATGTCTTATTTTGTCTTCTTGCTGTATCCCCCCCAGCTTGTGTCATGCCAGTGGCCCTGTTCCCCAGAAGGGGCGTCCATCCCAGCGCTCATTGGCTCATGAAGTTTGTGCTTTTAAAGACGAGGGTGTGAGTGCGTGAGTGAGATCAATTGTTCTCACATTTGTTGAATTCTGCTCTCTGTTCATACCATTTTACATTTCTCTGTCTGTTCTGTTGTATCAGGAATGAATCTGTGGCCTTTAATTTTATGATCCATATTGACTTACTTGGACATTACAAGATTTGGTTTAAAAAGTGCCACTTGTGGCTGTGTGGGTGGTACATCGGTTCAGTAAGCAACCAGCTCTTGGTTTCAGCTCAGGTAGTCATCTCGGGGTCCTGAGATGAAGCCTCGTGTTGGGCTCCTTGCTCAGGGGGGGTCTGCTTCAGATTCTCTGTCCGTCTCCCTCTGCCCACCCCCTCTCTCTTTCTCAAATAAATAAATAAATCTTTAAAAGAAAAGTACCTCTGGTTAGAGTACTTTACTTTCAGCTATAAAAGTTTGTGTAATTTGACTTCTTCTACTTCTCTTTAACATCTGGTTTCATGTCCTTTAGAATGAGGACAAGAAAGGCTTCGTATTTAAATCAAAAGCAGTTTGAATTCTGCTTTTATAATATGGAACATTATAGATCATCTGGTTCCAAACTCCAATCTTTGGATAAAGAAAATGAAGCGTCCCGTTTCAACACCCGTGCCAAATAGAAAATGTGTCATAGCCAAAATTAAATTCATAATAGACTGAAAAATGTTCGCAGTTCTATTTTTAAAGTTCAAACAATGTAGAAAACTCTAGGGAAGAAACTTAAAAAGAAATTATTCTGAATCCCATCCCTCAGAAGTCATTTGCATTTGCTGAATTGCATTTCGGATGTCTGTTTGCGTGGGTGCATCACGGTACAGAGAACGGGTAATTTTATTTACGAGTTCACTGGTCTTATTAAGAGTTGTAGAAGTCATCTTACACGAACAGAACACTCATCACGTACCTAATTATAAATGAACTCTTAAATTTCAATTAAACATTTCTTCAACACAATATCCATTAGTGCCCAAAGTATCTCCACAAATTACGATAAAAATTTTTGATGAATAGTAATAGAATGGAGTCCTTCTCTTGTGTACACTTTCAAATAAATTAAAAAGTTTTAATTATGGCAAAACACACGTAACAGAAAATACACCAAACAAGCGCGTTCCCGTGAAATTCTGTGGTGTTAAGTACATTCACTTCTTTGTGCAAAACTGAGCCTTTGGCCCCATTAAGCAACAACCCCCAACCCCCTCCTCCACACCCTTCCGTCTCTGTGAACCATCTATTCTCAAAACTTCACAGAAGCGGAATCCAACAGTATTTGCCTCTTTCTGACTCTTTTCATGTAGCAAAACGCCCTTGAGGATCACCGGTGCTGACGCGTATGACAGGATCTCCGTCCTGTTCGAGGCCGTGTGGTCTCCCGTTGTGTGGATAGAGCGTCCTGTTCATTCACTCATCTGTCGATGGACGCTTGGGCACTTCCAGCTCCTGGCTACTGTGAGTGATGCTGCTGTGACCCGGGTGTCCAGATCTCTCAGGACCCTGCAGTCAGTTCTTTGGGGTATGCACCTGGGAGCGGAACTGCCGGAGCGTGAGGTAATTCCATTTTATCTGAGGAACCACCACACGGTTTACACAGCAGCTGCCCCTTTGACACTCCAGCCGATGTGGACGAGGGTTCCATGGCCTCCCAACCCTTGCTGACATGTGTTTCGTTTCCTGTGCTGTGCTCGATACGGCCGTCCTAATGGGCATGAAGTCTGTCTCATGGTGGTTTGGACTGACATTTCCCTGATGACAGGTGAGGTTTAACACCTTTCTGAGAGACTCCTGACCATCCACATACCTTCTTCAAAGAAACGTCTACTCAAGTTCTTTGTCCGTTTCCTTAACATTTCTGGGGGTTGTTACCGTTAAAAAAATTCCTTATAGAATCTGCATATTAATCTGTCATGTGATTTGCAAATGTTTTCTCCCACACAATAAATTGCATTTTCACTTTGTGGATTCTGTCCTTTGATGCACAGAAGTTTTTCATTTTTTTTTAAAGATTTTTTTTATTTACTTGACAGAGAGAGAGATCACAAGTAGGCAGAGAGGCAGGCAGAGGGAGAGGGGTAAGCAGGCCCCCCGCTGAGCAGAGAGCCTGATGCGGGGCTCGATCCCAGGACCCTGAGATCACGACCTGAGCCTAAGACAGAGGCCTAACCCACTGAGCCACCCAGGCGCCCCAGAAGTTTTTCATTTCAATGTACTCTGGTATGGTATTTTTTTTCCTTTGTTGCCTGTTTTTGTTTTTGTTTTTGGTGTAGAATTGGGTCTCATTTTAAGTACACACTATGATTTCAGACTGTATTTATTGATTTCTTAAGAGGACAAACGGGCTTTTAGCACACTTGGACTATCCCCACTCCAGTATCTACCGGTTGTGGATGGCAGCACATACTCTCTTCTCTGACCCTATGTCCCACAGCTTCGCAGAGGGGCTCAACTTTCTATTCAAGCGCACGCAAGCTCAGCACATGGCCCCTTCCTCTTCACTGTCCCTCCAAGTCCTTCATCTCGATTTGTCTCAAATCCTTGGAGTTGGTGTCCCGTATGACTTCCAGAAGAGTCCCAGGTGTCAAATTCTGCCCCCACGCACAGGCTCCATGGCCTCAGGCCAGCTTTGTGCCTGGGGGACCCTTCCTTTTCTCCTTCAACCTTTTGGAGCCTGGTTTGCATTTGTGTCTTCTGGAGGACAAGCTACAAAATACAACTTATACAATTCAGGTGACTCTTAGTCGAGAGCCCTTAGTTCTTTCGCTGACCTGGGGAGGTCACGCTGATTAGCTTTAACTTTATATGAGAAAATCCAGCTAGAAGTTATGAGACTGGCCCAAAGTTGTGCAAACAGGGAGTGGCAAAGCCAGGGCCCACATGTTCATCCGCTCATTGATTTGTTGGCTCAGGTACTCCCTTAACAAAGCTGGAGACCCTACTGTGCTCTCAGCATTGTTCGTGAACTACACGCACAGTAGGTCCAGCAGACAGTAGTGTGCACAAGTCCACAGCTGAGGCCAGCTGTGCGGGCTGCAGAGAGACACTTGGGATTTATCAGTATTTAGATTTTCTTCAGGGCCCAAAGCTGGATGAGATTTCTGAGAGAATGAATGTCAATAAAATAGAAAGAAGAAGTGATCTCAAACCTGAGCCCTTGGCCCTCTGAGTCCTAGAGGTCAGGGACACGGGGAGAAAACAGCACAAAAGAATAGGACGAGTGACCAGTATGGGAGAGAGAAGCTAAGAGAAGTGTCCTGGATCCATGGACACTTGGATTCCAAGTCAGGGAAGATTCCAAGTGCCCAAGAAGAGACTGTGCTCTTCAGCCCAGATGGGGCTGGTCATTCTAGGAAGGCTTGGGGAGCCATGTTGGACTCAGTAATGTAGAGGTCAACTTGACCTTGACTAGACCAGCTTCAGGGGAAGTGACTGAGTCAGGTTCGAGAACGATGAGAAACAACAACCATGTGTTCCTCTGTCGTGTTTGCTGTCGAGGAAGAGAGAAATAAGGACATGGGACAGCAGCGGCAGGGGGACGTGACGAGACAAGACTAGAAAGGGATGCATGTTTGATTTCTTGTCTGTGTCCTCCCCAGGTCCAAAGAGGGAACACATTAAGAGAGGGAGGGAGACTTCTCAGGGGGTGGGAGAGGAGGGCGGGGGGGCCGTCCTGACAGGCTCACGGACCTTTCGTCCGCAGTATCTGGAGGGAAGACAGGTTGGGGCCATGCCATTGACCACAGCTTTGACAATGTTTAATCTGATTAATTTCTATTTTCTTAGAACTCAAGCAGTGTGATTCTGAAGGAGTTTGTCTTTCAAGACCAGCTGATAGATGGTCCTAATTTGGCTTTCCTTTAGAGAAGCTTATTGCAAGGTTTTCCATGATTTGGCCATAATTTAAAACTTTCTAGAACTTCAAGGCCATCAGTGATTCCAGTGAGACAATGGGATTGTGTTGTGACACATGAAAGTTTATGGCATGCAACTACATAACACTTTGTTATTTTAATAAGGAAGAAGGAGGTAGCATGTCATATGATTAAATCAGCAAGGAAATGGGATTTCTAACTATCTGATATTTACTCCTTCACACTCCGATGTGACAGCCCCATTTTTCACTCAAATAATGAATGATTGTATACGAGTCTCGATTCTCCAGAGAAACAGAACCAATCCAATATGTAGAGAGATTTATTATAAGAAATTGGCTCGTGCTGTCAGGGAGGCTAAGAAGTCCTAAGATCTGCAGTCAGCAGGCTGGAGACCCCGGAGAGCAGATGGTGTGGTTGGGTCCCAGCCTGAAGCCGATGACGTGAGTTCCAGTCCAAGCCCAAATTCAAAGGCAGGACGAGGGTGGCATCCAGCTGAAGGCAGGCAGGCAGAAGAAGCAAATTCTCTCCTCCCCCACATTTTGTCTGTCTATGCAGGCTTTGGTTTGGAGAATGCCCACCCACACTGGAGAGGCTAGTGTGCTCTAGCGGTCCCACACTAGTCTCACCCAGAAGCACATCCCAGACCACCCAGAATGAGAGTCACCCCCAAATCCGGGCACCCTGTGGCCCAGCCAGACTGACACAAGAACATCCCAGATGAGTATTTATGAAAATAAATAGGAAGTGCTCACTTTAGAGAAACGGGTGTCATTTATTAGGCAGCAAAACCATTCAAGGTGTGGAAAATAGTTAGAAAATGGTTAGTAGAAAATCGTAACAGGGAATGGTTGTGGCTCACGTTTGGTGTGTGCAGATATATTATACAGAAGAAACAACAGAAAGGAAACCTCTGGAAATTAAGACAAGAAGATCTTATGTTGGGAAATACATTAGTTTGCTAGGGCTCTCATAACAAATTACCAGATTTGGCGATTTGAATGACTGAACTTTTTTTCTCACAGATTTGAAGGCTGAAAGTCCACGGTCAAAGTGTTCGCAGGGTTGGTTTCCTCCAAGGCCAGTAAAGGGGAGGGTCTACTCCAGGCCTCTCTGCTTGGCATGTCTGTGACCCCTCCTCACTCTCTGTCCCCACGCAGGTGTCCTCTGTCCATGCATGTCCCACTGTCCCTGTGGGTCCAAACTTCCCCTTCTTACGAGGAAACCGGGTGGATGGACAACAGCCCCCACAATGGCCTCTTCTTAATCAAATATTTAAAGGCCTCATCTCCAAGCACAACCCCATTCTGCAGTACTTGGGGTTAGGACTTCAACTTATAAATATTTGGGGAGAATACGGTTCAGCCCATAACAGGAAGTATATTGACCCTCTGAGGTTATTAATTTTTTGATAGGATTTTTTAAAGATTTTTTTTTTAAAGACATCCAGTGGGACGTAGAATGTACCCATGAGCGGTGAGGGGGCAGGGACAGAGAGGGAGGGAGAGATTGGATCTGAGCAGGTTCCACACCCAGCACAGAGCCCAATGTGGGGCTCGATCTTACCTGAGATCACAACCTGAGGTGAAGTCAGGAGTCGGACACTCAACCCCCTGAGCCACCAGGGGCCGCAGATAGGGACTTCTCCGGAGGCTACTTTCCAGTGATCTCTACCTCTCAGTTAGGAAACATACAGGTTGTGACACCAAGATTCTCCGCTTTCATTTCCTTCTCCCTCGGCCCTTAGACTCACCATGGGAATTAGGGGAATGGTCACTGGTCGGCGATGGCAGAGCTCACTACATGTGGCCGCTGTTAAATATGTCCATGCAAGGTTGACACTCTAAAGGGGAGAACCTCATCCCTCAAGGTCCCGAGACCTTCAGCGGGAGCTGGGTTTAGTGCCTCGCTTCAAACCAACAGAGAACAGCAGAGACGACAGCGCCACATCGAGTCCTGAGGGGCAGCTGCGTCTCCTTTTCTGTCTTCCCTCACCCACTCCGAGGCCCTGTGGATGTTGTTTTGGAAGATGAGACAAGGATGCGCATGGAGGTTGGGGAGTGACGTGTGGTCACAAATCTCACATGAAAACCAAGACCCGGCTGCTGGCTTTGGGGACACGCGCTGAGCACGGATCTGGCAAGAGCCGTTTTCGTGGGGCACCGGAAGACTGACTGGAGTGGGTTTAAGATAACGTGGAGGGAGCAGATCTGGGGAGAGCTGGTACAGACCAGTCTTTCAGGAAACTCTGGTGCAGTGGAGAGCAAAGCAGGCTGGGACTTTAACTGAGGAAGGGGGCCCCAAGTTGGGCTTCATTCATATCCTGGGAAACAGGAGATATAATCCTGCACTTGGATGCTTTTGGAAATAATTCAAAGAAAAGTGAAAACGTTGTAAGAGGAGAGAATGGTAATTGCTAATGGCCCTTTATCTTTAAATACTGTAAGAACAGACCCTTTCATCTCATTGTACGGTGGGGACCCCAAGGTATAGGGGCAGATGCTGGGAGGCAGGTAAACGTAAGGCGGGGAGCCTGTGGAAATTCTCTTCTGATTTTTTTCACATTTCTAGTGAAGACAGAGGTGCAGGAGATGAGAAGCAGAGAGCGAGGTTTGCGAGGAGATGCTGGGAGTTAGATGCATAAAGGGAAGTTTGAAAAGCAGCCGAGGAGAAGAGAGAAGTGAACAGATAGAGAAGCACAGTGTGGGGTCCGGCCGCGCTGGGTACGCACCCACGCCTCAGGCCATCCATCCCCACGTCCTCGAGCATCTGTTTCTGTGTGATCTGCCGTCCAAGTACAGATGCGGGAAGGGTGGAAGGTTCAGGATGGCCAGGGCTGTGACCGAGTGCCTGGAAGTGAGACGAGAGCTTGAGGGTGTGGTGGACCCAGTCACAGACTGTGGGAGTTAAGTGGTGTGATGGGAGGCAGGTGGCATGGAGGGAAGGCAGAGAGGGTTAGGAAATAGGTCACTGGGGAAAATGCCCAGTTACTCTGTTTAAAGATGCTCAATTCTATTATTTGAATATTTGGAGTAAGTACGTTGGATTTCTCTTTTTTAAATGTTTACAAAAATGATGAAGAACACAGGACTGGCCTTCTAAACTTCTGAATCCAAGAATGAGTTAAGAGAAGCAAACTGTCCCAGGTGTTGAATGCTTCAGAAACAGTCATTCCTGCCTGGATATTCAGGGAGACAGGGTCAAACTTTAAGGTCAGTGATTTAATCAGGGTGAACCCGTGGGGCTCAGAGATAAGAGCTGCTGTTAAGAACCATACATGTGTTGGAGAGGATGTGGAGAAAGGGGAACCCTCTTACACTGTTGGTGGGAATGCAAGTTGGTGCAGCCACTTTGGAGAACAGTGTGGAGATTCCTCAAGAAATTAAAAATAGAGCTTCCCTATGACCCTGCAATGGCACTACTGGGTATTTACCCCAAAGATACAGATGGAGTGAAAAGAAGGGCCATCTGTACCCCAGTGTTCATAGCAGCTATGGCCACAGTTGCCAAACTGTGGAAGGAGCCAAGATGCCCTTCAACAGAAGAATGGATAAGGAAGATGTGGTCCATATACACTATGGAGTATTATGCCCCCATCAGAAAGGATGAATACCCAACTTTTGTATCAACATGGACGGGACTGGAGGAGATGATGCTGAGTGAAATAAGTCAAGCAGAGAGAGTCAGTTATCATATGGTTTCACTTATTTGTGGAGTATAAGAAATAACATGGAGGACACGGGGAGATGGAGAGGAGAAGGGAGTTGGGGAAATTGGAAGGGGAGATAAACCATGAGAGACTGTGGACTCTGAAAAACAATCTGAGGGTTTTGGAGGGGCAGGAGGTGGGAGGTTGGGGGAACAAGGTGGTGGGTATTAGGGAGGGCACGGATTGCATGGAGCACTGGGTGTGGTGCAAAAACAATGAATACTGTTAAGCTGAAAAGAAATAAAAAATAAAATTTAAAAAACTAAAGAAATAAAATAAAAAAAGAACCATTTCCCTCTGGTTGTCTGCAGAGCTTCTCAAATGCTTCGCCTCGATGGGGCGGGGCTGAGTCCCCTACCCCCTCCCCCTCCTGCCTCCATCCCGCAGGGTGACTGAGCTCATCGGAGCCAGCCGGGACCCTCACTCCCATCTGCAGATGGCCCCATTTCTGCTCCCTGCTACTTCCCAGGTCACCAGGCATTTTTGTTCCCAACAGGTCCACAGACGAAGCAGGCTCTTGCAATGTGCCCCAAACCTGGCTGTGACCTTACAGACCGCAGAGGCCAGAAGGTCTCCGGGAGATGCGCAAACTCCCCCTTCCCGCCCACAACATGTGTCCTTCCCCTGAGAAAAACAGCCTTTTAAGTGCTTTAGCACAGGTCCTCCAAAGGGAGAGCTATTTAACGTTCCGAACGAGTCGGACAAAAGAAAACAGAAGCTCCTTCAGAGGCCAAGGACTCTTCCGATGGAAGGAGTGGGCGGCTGGGAAGGAGCTGCAGGAGAGGGAGGTGTAGACCAGCGGGGACCTGGGACCTCCGGCACTGCACACCTGCTGGATGGCCACAGGGGGTGAACCTAGCAGGTGCTTCTCAGGGGAGCAGCCCTGGAAGTCAGCCTTGTCTGGGTTGGCCTAGGAGTCCCTCAAGGGCGAGCTCTCCCCAAAGGAGGCCACGTACTATCATGTCACCCTCTCTCTAGCTGCAGAGTGTGCTCAAGAGACATTCCTGTTGTCGGCCATATATGTCCAGGTTTCTCTGATAAAAGTCTGGCTGGTGCTGTACTAGGTGTTAGAGTCAATTACGATGCTTTGAATCATACTCAAGGTACTCAGCTAAAAAACCAACCAAACAATAAGAAACAACAACAACAACAAAAACCCACAATTCTCCGGTCATAGATTTAATAAGAATACAAAGATGAAAAAAGGAGGTTTCTCTTCCCAGGCCTGGGCCAACAGTGCACGTATTTCTTTTGCCGGATTTGTCTTGTTTTGCCCAGATCTCATGATTTCCTTACCTTGGCTTTCCAAAACTTGATCTGACTCACATTCATAGGTCCCTTGTTTCCTTTAAAATAAAGGTGATGTGGGTGCCTGGGTGGCTCAGTTGGTTGGACAACTGCCTTCAGTTCAGGTCATGATCCTGGAGTCCCGGGATCGAGTCTTGCATCAGGCTCCCAGCTCCATAGGCAGTCTGCTTCTCCCTCTGACGTTCTCCTCACTCATGCTCTCTCTCACTCTCTCTCTCAAGTAAATAAATAAATAAATAAATAAATAAATAAATGAAATAAAGGTGATGTAAATGACGGTAGTTCCAACGCCCCGTGAATCAGGAGCTGGTTGGATTCCTCGATTCCTGCGATGCCAGCCTCTGTTTGGGGAACAGCTGGGGATCCCCAAGGAGGAAACAGACAGATGCCACAGACCCAGCCATTCTCCTAAAGTGTGTGTCAGAGAGAACCGAAAGCATAAGCCCACGCGAGAACGAGTGCCCACGATCGACCAACATCATCCACAACAGCCAAAATGTGGGATAGCACAGGTGTCCGTACACTCGTGAGCGGACAAGTCGGAGTTTGTCCATACATCGGAACAGCATCAGCAGGGCGGAGGGATGGAATCCTGACACCGGCGTGACGTGCATCAGTCTTGATAAACTTAAGTGAAAGAAGTTCACCCACGACCAGGTACTTCCTGATTCCATTTATCTGCACTATCTAGGACGGCAAAGGCAGAGACAGAGATTGAATCGTGTTTATAAAGGCCTAGAGAGAAGGAAGAGTCGTGAGTGACCACCGACGGGTAGAGAGTTTATTCCTGAGGCCAGAAAAATAGTGCAACACTAGACCGTAGGGTGGTTGCCCAAGCAACGACCATACTATGGAACAGTGAGCCGCGCACTCGAACAAGCACACTGTGCGGTAGCTGAATTAAAAAAAAATATATATTTTATTTTATTTATTTGAGACACACATACAGAGAGAGACAGAGAGCATGAGAGGGGAAGGGGCAGAAGGACGAGCAAACTCACCGCTGAGCAGGGAGCCCGGTGTGGGACTTGATCCCTGGGTCCACTGGATCACGACCTGAGCTGAAGTCCTGTGCTTCACCGACAGAGCCCCCCTGGGCACCCCGTGAATCGTATCCTAAAAAGCACCTACTGGGATCTTCAACCTGCCATGTACTGTTTGGAGATCCATAGAGACAGATGTGTCCATGAGGGACTGAAAACAGCGGTTCGTAACACTGTATTTCTTCCAAGTCTGTATCATCTACAAAGATACCGTCTTGTGTCCATCTGGTCTATAGACAGGGATGCCCTTGGCTGGGAAGGCCCTGGCACTCTCCCAGAGCCCCTACTGCTCACGGGGAGCCCCACACACATTTCCCTGTGCAGAGCCCAAGCTGCATCTGGCCTGGCTCTCGTGGCTCTTACTGTGGTCGCATCAGGAACTCGGAAATAGCAGGGACACTCAAGCAGTCAGTTACTTAGGGCAGCCAGGGTTTTTGTGAAGGAGATCCCTGCGTGGCTGCAGCCGGTCTGTGGATCTATTGGTATAGGAGGGAATGTGTTTATTGCAGATGGCCGTCTCTGAAACGGATCCCCAACAATCAAAACCCCGAGTCAGGTCCCTACATTACAGTTACGGTTGAAGAAAGCTAACTGGCAGGCACACATGCTATGGGTAGCACAGTCTCCAAGTGTTGTTGATCCGTCAGACTCAAGTGGGATGAAGACATGGTTAGTTTCCCTTCCTCGGTCTTGTTACTGTGACGTGTTTCCTACCCCTGCGACCATCCGTGGGCATATCAGAGCGTGGAGGGCCGGTCCCTTGACGCTCAGCTTCCGGACTCTGGGCTGTGTGGTGGGTGAGCCTGAGTAGCCTGCCTGGGCTCAGACACCACCGTGAAACACAGATCCCAATCCTACCTTGCTCGTGACGCCATGCATTTTGGTCCCCATCCCTACAAATGCAAAGTGGCTTCTCCCCTGACTTTTTTTTCTTCCCTTAACCTCCACATGCCCCCTCCTGACCCAACCTCCTCCTCCGGTGGCTCACACATACCTTGAGCATCACTGATTCCCACTGATGACATCTTGGCACTAAGAATCATGACCCATTTGATTTTTCACTTTTTCTGAGCGGGACAACTAGTATTTATACACTAGATGTGCGGAGATAAAATCGTGTACAAGATGCTAGGAAAACATTACAGATCGGGCGGGCATTCCGAATTGGAAAGTCTTGGAAATTTCGGTGGACAGAGCAAGTCGGTGCCCATTTACTATAAAAAAGTTTTCAGTTGACACTTCTTCCCGGGTAAGATTCTTCAATGACTTTCATTTCCTTATCTTTGCTTCCAAAGCCATCATGAATTTGGCTTCAGTGCCTTTCTTCAGGCCTAGTTTGTTTCAGTCCTCTGTAGGACCCCAGCCAAAGAGGCCCATTCATCATTCCCTGTGTACACATTCTGCTCTGAATCTCTGCCCTTGGATCACAAGGACAGGAGCGGGCTCACATCTGTGTGCTTAGGTGGGTACTGCCGCCTCCAGAAACCCGTTCCCCAGCCTGGAAAGACCTAACGTTAGATCCCCATCACAGCGTCCTCCACTTCCCGGGCAGCCCCTCAAGGTGCTTTTGGTCTCTAGCCGGTTTCTGAGCTCTCTTGTGCCCACCACAGGACTCTGCTGAGATACCAGGGCCCTGAGCACAGGCACTGTATCTTGCTGGATTTTACCTTAAGGGTAGTAAGAATTTTGTAAAGGTTGATTGAAAATGAGATGGATAACAGTAAGGTTAAAAGATGTTTCTCTGGCAAAGATCTCTTGCTCACTAGTAAGTTGATGTATGCAGGTTGGAGGCCTCTTTGGAGGGCTAATTGGTTTGGACTGAAAGACAACGTCTTCCTGTTTTACTTTCATTGTTAAGAATTCCCTGAGCTCTAGTTCCAAAGGGCTTGGCTCCAAAGAGGTTAAATTCCCTGTCTGTGAGGCATGGCCTAAGCCATTTGCCACTCTCAGCCTGAGATCGCACATTTCTGAAATGAGGGAAATCATATTTCTTAGGCTCAGTTTCCCTGTCTGAAGAATGGGGTGGAGCAGTAGCCTCTTGGCTGTGCAGGATAATCCAGGCAGTAGCCTCTTGGCTGTGCAGGATAATCCAGGCAGAGCCCTTCACATGATGCGAGGCCCGTGTCACTAACGACGCCCTGCCCGCTCCTCCAGTGAGCAGGGGTCTAATTAAGTAGATGCAAACACTGTGTTGGATTAGTGGCAGTAGGATTCACAGGTCACTGGCTTGAGCCAGATACAATCTAGCCCTTCTCATTCCTGCTCAAATCAGGGTTCCTCAACTCTAAGCTTAAGAGAAATTTGAAACCTGCCCAATTGACCTCTATTACCAAATATCACATCATGGAAATATATGTATTTTTCCACATTTGCTAGAAAACAAAAGCTTTGGGGACCCAACCAGGGGAAATGTAAAATTCCAAGCATCTTAATTATTTATCAGAGCGTCTTTTGTGCACACAGCAGAAAAGTAATGTCCATTTCTCAAAGTCTGCCTGAATTTACTAAATAGAGTTAATCATCATTAGACCTTAAATGATATGTGAGATCAATGTGATTGTTGAGAAAACACGATAAATTACTTCTTGCTACCACTTCTTAAATATTGGAATCTTGGACGTTTACTGAAGAGTTTTGTATATATTGAATATTCTATCTCTAAAACAAACAGAAACATCGATACGGAAAGTGGAAGGAAGTGATTTTGCATTAAATTTCAAGCACATCGGATCACATGGAGAACGAAGTCCACAGTAGAACTGAAAGTAAGCAGATGTGATTTTTTTTTAATTTTATTTATTTATTTGACAGAGAGAGATCACAAGTAAGCAGAGAGGCAGGCAGAGAGAGAGGGAAGCAGGCTCCCTGCTGAGCAGAGAGCCCGATGCGGGGCTCGATCCCAGGACCCTGAGACCATGACCTGAGCCGAAGGCAGAGGCTTAACCCACTGAGCCACCCAGGCGCCCGCAGATGTGATTTTTAACCCCAAAAAGTGAAGCACCTTGACTCTCTAGTCTAGGATTTTTAAGTAGAAAAGGGTCAGGGCAGCTCTCAGATACTGGCTCTCCCCTCACCTAAAACGCGCGGGATATGCTGGGACATTTCAGGCGGAGCCACCCTCAGAAAGGCGGTGGCTCTTTGGTGCGTGTTCCTGCCTGAATCAGGACCTACGCACGACTGCGGGTCTGCTTCTCCTGCCAGCGCCACAGGCCATCTTCCCACTCCCCACACGGAAGACACGAAGTTTCCACGGTGTCAGGCAGAGGGTGTGTGCCTGCCATCAGGTCCGTTTTCCATCCAGGAGCCTGTCTGGTTTCCAGACCTCTGCTTCCTTTGCCCCAAAACCTGTCTTCTTATTGTTACCACAGAGAGAGCTTCTTGTTCCGAGATTTAGCGTTCCTAACGACCACCGACGTCGCTGACTTCGTAACTCTTCACCGGGTGCCTATTTTGTGAGTCCCTGCTGGGAATCCAGAGATGACGAAGGACAATCCTCACCTCCAGGCCAGAGTCAAGTAGGGCTGTAGAAGAAGGAAAGGAAGAAGATGCCCAAAGAGTTCCGCTAGCCAGCCTGGCGCAGCGTGGATCTCAGCAACGTTCACTGAGTCCCTCAGGGCATTTTCATACCAACTGCCACGCATCCTAAATGTGGGTGCACTCCACTGTGGTAAGACTTTGTTCCCCTAAAACCACAGGTGGGTGTGTTGTGGTTGCCAAGGATCCACAAGCCTTTCCTTGGGAACAGCCCTTCCCATTACCCACTTCATTGGTGAGTTGTCTCTCGTGACCCACTCATGGGTCCCCACGTTCCTCTAGACAAGCAGAGGAAATAAGATCTTCCTGGAAACTTGTGTCTTGAGTAAAGTGAGACAAACATAAAAAAATGGCAAAAATAAAAACAGCAGATTTTCATTTTGTAAGTTGGGTTCAGTAAAGCAATCTTCCTTCAATATAATATATTTTTTATGATCTAATAATGGAGAGTTTCTGCTGCTTGCAGACGCGTAAAACAGAGCTTGTATGACCAAACCTGGATGCATCCCCTATGAAAAACGACACAGGTCTTGGTGGAGGTGGACGTTGGTTTCCAAGGGCAGTGGAGCAGCTTGTATGAAATCAACCCTCCTCAAGAAAAGTATGAAAACTGAATAAAATTTAGAAGGTACTTATTTGAAGTATCAGAGAGTAACCAAGGCATCCGCATAGGGAGGGTCCAAAACTGCTCATGAAGAGAAGTACGCTACCCTGAGGTCGGCATTCTCCACTCCTTTTCATACGGGATAACATCGTAGGCAGTGAGAGGCCAAGAAGTTAAGCAAACTTGAGGCCGAGAAATTTGGGGGTCTCATAGGGCCGGGAAGATGAAAAGTGGAATTCAGGACTTCCGACCCAGCAAGGGCTAGGATCCTGGGGCAGTGGGAATGATGGATTTCTCAGCTGCATTCCCAGAGTGGACACAGAGCAGTCAGTCCAAGGGCAGAGGACCAGGCAAGAGTGGTGTGGGGAGGAGGAGTGTGGGTAGGCAGAGCACTGAGTGGACTGTCCAGCTCTGCCTGATGAAACTGACCAAGATCCTAGAGACGGGGACACCTGCCGAGCAGAGGGCAGGGAAGGGGTGGGGGGAATGAGTGAAGCCAGCATGAGGTGCTCCCGATACATGACCTCAGCATCTGGCCCATCTTCTTGTCCTTTCTATGTTCATTGATCTTCTACGTTCCCTCTCCCCCGGATCATGAGAAACAAAGTCTAGTGAGAGAGTAAAGGGTCAAACCGAATGAGGTGTTCCCTAGCAGGATGGCACCGAGGTCCTGGTCGCCACGCATGTGAGGAAGCCCTTCTGACAAACTGCCAAGCCAGGGCTGGAGTGGGGGCACCGATCACGTAGCTGGAAGGTAGTTCTAAGAACAAAGAAAAGTAGCTGAAGATGCTCTGATCAAACTCACACAAAATCCAGGTGCTTCAGGGGACAGGGAAGCAGGGCAGAGGGCGTCACCCTGCGGTGCTAAAGCCGGCAGACGACGGTTTGGCTGTTGAGATGCTTCCAGTCCACTGCTGTCTATTGGACAACTGCACTGTCTCCCTCGACCAGCCCATGGCCCTTTGGGAATCCTTGTGGGGATCTAACACTCTTGCTCACCGCCTGGCCCCTTCATACTTGCCTGGGACCCCACCATGTCTGTAGGATGCCAGGCTTTCAGTGCCTCCGGAGCCCCGCAAATAGACACCTGTCCTGGACAAGGACAGAGACCCCAGCCGAGGGAGGATCCCTGCTGGCTGAAGCTATGGGAAGGAAGCCAGGGAAAGCACGGTAGATGGGGGTGAAGACGAAGACCAGGGGGAGAAGAGGAAGGAGGAAGACGTCGGAAGCCACGTGCACAGAACAGAGAAGGGCTAGGAACTTTTTTATCCCATTCCCCCAGCTCTAAGCAAATGAGAAGTCCTTGACATCCTCCAGCCTTCCAGGTCCTGATTTTACCTTAAAATGTGTTTTTTTTTTCCTTTAGTTTTGATTTTTAGAGTTTTTTTTTTAAGTTTAACAGTAATTATCTATTTACAAATGCAGAAGTATTGTAAGAGAGCCCTCAGGAGCTGGGGGCAATGGCAAAGCCAGATTTGATCTCTGAACCATGTAGCAAAAGTCAGTCTGTGCCCTTTTGGGGATGAAGCCTTGAGGTCATCTTGACTCCCCCCTCCTCCGTCCCACAAAGCAAACAACACTGTGATGGTGAAGAGCCCAGGTATCCAGAAAATCATGGGAGAGAGGGGCTGATGCATGAGGTGATGTAGATGTGATTGCTTAAAAATAATGGGGGATGCATGTAATCTTGTCTCCAGCGGACGTCTTGTGAGATTGTGTGTGTGTGTGTGTGTGTGTGTGTGTGTGTGTGTGCGCGTGCACGCAACAACCAAAACCAGCATGGCTCCGTTGTGGGCATTGCATCAGTTTGTGGAAACCGTGATCTCTAGCCTGGAGGTCAGCTCAGTTTCTGGGTATCAGAGGCTACGTTTCCTCCTTCTCAGAAGGGAGCTATAAAATGAAGTCATTCAATGCAAGCTCTGCATTTTACATATGAGGCAGCTCAGGCCCACAGAGGTCATGCAGCTGGTCAAGGTTAGATGTGGCTTTGAGTCCTGGTAACGTGTGTACTAGTTACAGTGTCCGGTAACGCGGTTGCTCCACACGTGGTCTGTAGCACATAATGTGTAATTAGGCCGTTTAGTCCTCATGGCCACTCTGAAAGCCAGGCATTGTGAGGACGTTAAGGATGGAGAGGGTTTCCTACTTTCCCAAGGTACACAGCTACCACTTAGTGGGGCTGGGATTCTGCATCCAACTGTGGGCATCCAGCACCAGGCCTCTGTGGGCAGCCCTTCCTGTGGGCGGAGAAGGGCCACCGCTCCGGAACCACCTTGCGTGGCCAGACGTCGGGCAGGCCTCCCACTTCTCATGCATAATACTAATTACTTTCAGACACCCACACTCAAGGCTATCATCGGTAAACTCTATTAAAACTAAATCAAAGAACATAATCAGGAGATCAACTGTCCAGAAAAAGAGCCACTTTTCACCTGGATACACAATCAAATATCGAAACCCTCACAGCATAAGAATCCATTATTAGTAAAATAACTATATTACACAAAATGCAATGATAATGAACTCGGTGAACTCCATGCTATATGACTGTTATACGAATGTTACTATTCATAAGAGGAAAAGGATCTTTCATTTTCTTATGCACACATTCACCTTCTTCCGTGATACTGGCCCTGGGGTCACTGGCTTTGCTGTTTTCATGATGGTAGGGGAACAAACAGGGAAATCCAACGGTTCCATTAATGGGCAGAGTATTAATTTAACTTTAATCAATATGACTACTAAGAGTTCATTGAAAATCCATACTCTTGTTTCTATAATACCGAAGCATAATTAATTATAAAAACATGTAATAAACATGTTTCCTAAGTAGATAAAAATTAGATTTTAATAAAGTAGCTTATTATTATGTTCATGAGGTGATTAACATTCTCTGCATAAGCTTTGGGATATACACTGAGTAGTGTTTTGGTTTTTTTTTTGAAAAATAAAACTGCAGTGAGGCTACAAGTGATATGGATTAAAATCTGTCCTTTCTGTTCCCTCCGTTGGCTGTGCATGGGCCGTTGTCTTTTTCAGGGTAAACTAGGGGAGAAAGATGTATCTGCTTTGCTGTTTTAATGCCAATGAGCCCTCACGGATCTGGGCAGAGCCTGTTTCATTAGGATGGACGTAAAATTGCCACATTAGAGCATGGTCTGAGCACAGTAGAAAGCAATTGAATAATCTATTCAAAATCTAAATGTGA